>NW_021637454.1:0-33018 GCF_004799145.2 Neltuma alba
AAATAGGGGCATTAGATTTACAACAGAACCCAAATCACATAGAGCACGGTATTCAAACTTATCACCCATCAAACATGGAATAGTAAGGAACCAGGATCCCTACACTTGAAAGGAACAATAGGCCTAAATGACACTGGCGATCTCTTTGGTCAGTGCTACAGTTGCAAACTCAATGAAGTGCTTCTTCTTACTCAACGTCTCCTTCAGAAACTTAGCATATTCAGGCATCTATTCCAAAGCCTCAATGAATGGAATATTAATATGTAATTGCTTGAAAATCTCCTAGAATTTCTTATATTGATCATCAAATGCCTTCTTCTAAAATCTTTGAGGGAATGGTAAAGGCAGCACCCAATTTTGATGCCCATTAGTTACCTTTTTCTTTGCTTTACTCTTTCTTGTAGATTCTGTCCCACCTTCTCCTCATTGACTTTGATAGTGTCCTCTTTTAAAGCCTCTTCATCATCCTCTACCATGACTTTAGGAGTTACTTGAACACTAGAATCTGAAGACTTCTTTGATAGTTGTGGAATCTTAAGTAATACCTTACCACTTTGAAGAGTCATAGCTTTATATTCCCTTATTTCTTCTCCATGAGGGTTAGGAACAATATCACTTGGCAACCCTCTCTGTTGCAATGCATTTACTGCATTTGCAATTTATCCCACTTGCACTTCAAGATTCTTGATAGAGGAATCTAACTTGGCATTAATGTTAGCTTGATCCTGAGTGTTCTTCAGTTACAAACTCATGAGCTTGCTCATCATCGCCTCTAGATCAGGCTTAGACTCTTGAATAGGAATAGATTCTTTTCTAAGTGATGAAAACCAGGAGGGATCACGTGCTTTGCACCAAAAGTTGAGGCTTGATTAAGTGTTGCCCCATGTTTCCGAGAGAGATTTGAATTATTATGCCATCCTGGATTGTATGGTTTTGAATATGCATTGTTATGTTGTTCTGATGGAAGTTTCCAGCATAATTCACTGTCTCTACTTGTAGAGAAATGAGGCACTGACTAGTGGTATGACTACCCCCATAATAATCACAAGAAGTATATAAAGCGTTAACTCCCATAAGTCCACCATTAAGATGCTTAACCTAAGTTTCTAGATGATTAAACCTCTTGTTGATTGCAACTAACATTGCCACCAATTGAAAGAAGTATTTTCAGTGCCTTTCTCAGTAAACTTCACTGATCTTCTATCACTATTGTTTTGAATGTAGTCAGTTGCCAAATCATCTAAACAACCCTAAACATGATTTACTGGTTGTTTTGTAATTCCACCGTTAGTGACTGCATTCATCTCAGATTTAGATTAGGAGTTAATCGACTACTAAAGATCTAAAGCAAAACCCATTTCTCTTGATTATGTCCTGGGCATTGCTTAACCAATAGTTTAAACCTTTTCCAAGCTTCATACAAGTACTCACCAAACTGTTGGCAGAAGTTTGTGACATTGGCCCTTGCATCCACTATCTTGTTGTGTGGAAAGAACCTTGCTCTAAACTTCTCTTCCAGATCATCCCATGACTTCACACTTCCTTTCTCTAAATTATTAAGCCAAGCTTTAGCTTTCCCTTGTAGAGAACAAGGGAAAAGCCTTAGATGAATGACGTCTTTGGGAACTCCATTATGTTTGAAAGAGTCACAAACATCCAAAAACTGAATCAACTGCTAGTTTGGATCTTCATAACTGTTTCCCTCAAATTGCCCATTCACTTCAATCATCTTGAGCATTGCTTGCTTGATCTTAAAGTTATTTGCTTGAAATTTTGATACTTTGATCCTAGATTGATAACCTTTGGATTGCCTTCCCAGGAAATCATTGACACCTAAACGATTGTTCTCATCCTCAACCATATCTTCTTTCACGATATTAGCACCTTCTTCCTCTTGATCTTCAGGAGAAGGTTTGGCCAAGATTTCCTTAAGAATTCTTGTCTTCAATGTGTCTTCGAACCTATGGATTTGGAGGGCATATAATTAGTACCTGAAAAACAAAACAAATCTTAAAAGCATCTATCCAAATAAAAGAACACAAAAAGAAACTAAGAAAGAAATGTTTAAAGAAAATACTCAAGCAAAAACTACTAAAAGGATTTCTATTCTAACCACCAATTACCTTGAGTTTCCTGCAACGGCGCCAAAAACTTGATGCTACCAAATATTAAGATGCACCACAAGTGTACGGTTATAAAAATAGATAGTGGCAAATCAAGGTCGATCCCACAGAGAACTCAATTAACAATGATTAGGCAATAAAAATTCTTTTTTTCGTTTAAGTTGAGAAAATTAGGATTTAATGAAATTGAGTGAAAAGAAATTAAAATAAAACAAAACAAAGCTTTCTCAAATTATTAGAGAAAATATTAAAAAGGCCAACCTAGGGTCACTATTCCCTTACTAGCTTCTTAAACATTGTTTCACTGAATTGATTAGCTTTAATGTCAATTTTATTAATCTAGAGTTCAATTAGCTACAAGTGCATGTCAGTCCACTTATAACCCTCTCTTAAATTAATCATGTAATTTCTTACACAATTACCTAAGAGGCTAAACAATTCGGTCTCACTTAACAACAATTATATAGGGTAATTAGGTATATTTCTATCCTGATCACAAATTAGATTATCATCCAATCCCATATTACTTATCTAAGAGCTTAATTAAAATCCCCTTTGTCAACAAAAATTTTAATTCTCAAATTCACAATTAATGGTGGCCAGTCATTAAATGGACAATAAAGCACAAGATTAAGTAACCAAATTTTAACACTAAACATTCTCAATTTAGTAAAAACTAAAGCTCAATCCACTAAGAAGTTCGTAGTTCCTGTGGGCTGTAAAAACAAAATTAGCTACTCTTGAATATAATCAATCTCACTCTAAAGCAACGATCTCAAATTCAAAAATCATTGTGAAAATCATAAGCAAAGTAAAGAGGAACCAAAACAGAGAAACAGGGAATCAAAATATTACTGAGCTATGGTCCGCGTGTTTCCAGATTGAAAAATGATGAACAGTCGCTCTTCTTTCTCAACTGATAACCAATGGTGTCTCTCTCTTCAAACCAACTGGGCGTCTCTTCTGTCTCCAGTAAAGAAGAAGATACTGCAGAAGCATTTGATGCCTTCCTCCCTCTCGAACCAAAACTAGCTGCTCCCTTGCTTGTCTCTGTCGAGCTCTAGCAAACAAACATAGTGTACCCCAGCTCCCTTCATTCCCGCCAGGGTCGGTGCCTTTCAAATCATGATGAATAGTGATTCTAGGTCTCCCTTCCCAAAATGCTGTGTGTAGCTTCAGCTGAAAAGAGGATAGAAAATAATAAAATGAAAAATAAAATAAGAGAGAAAAAACTGGAAAGGAAAGAAACTGAAATGAAAATAAAATTAATATAATTCTTAAAATTAGCATTAACTACCTATATTTATGAGAAAATCCTCCAAATAATGCTCAAAATCAAATCTTCCAATTTAACTCTCAGAAATCTTCTAAAATGTATTAATAACTCTCCAAAAAAATCACTCAAAATATTCTTTAAATATATTAAAAATAGAGAGTTGTCAACTCGACAACCAAGAGGTACGCTTTATATGTTGTTTGTTGGCCAAAGATATAAAGTATCCCAAAGGACTTTTCAGACCTGGTTTTTAGTTCTTGTGTTTGATATTATCTTTATTATTCAAGGTGCTAATAAGACTTTATTCCATTAATTGATAGAACATGCTAGAACCGACATGAATGCACAAGAGAATGATGCCCTCCATACCAGCAGTCATGTTTCAAACAAGCGTAGGCCAAAAAGAGGTGCACTACAAGACATATCCAATATTGCAACTAACTTAGATTTTAAGTTCTAGAATTACACACAGCCTAATAACAGGAGATGTGGAGTTTAAAAATAGTGTGGTTAGAGAAGAAGTAGTAGATTACATGCATTTGAAAATTATGAGCAAGTGATGGAGGTCTCTTTAGTACTAGAGTCTATTCCAAGTAATAATATTTCTAGCATTAATATGAGTTATCATTGCAAAATTGTTGTTTTTATAGTAATCATATAATGGATTTTATTAAACGAAATTGGATAGATATTCTTAAGGCTAAAGATTTAAATACCACCAATTAATGATAGTTAATACACCGTTAGTATCATCATTGTTAGTTTCAGTATAATTGTTTCATATGAACAAGTTTAAAACATTGGTTTAATCATTAAATATTAATTTCATTAAAAGTGAAAGACAAACCTCAGCTTTTAAATATTATTATAATACTATATCATTCACAATATTTCTTTTAGAATAATTTTTTCACCCCATAATAGTAATAACTAAACCATTTATATCACTTGCTATCTGTTTGTTTATATTTATTGTTGACTTCTAGAAATCTAATTTAAATAATCTTGTGCATTATACAAGTATAACATTATAGGTATATTAAATTAAAAAAATTCTGTTTTCATTGATTAATAATTTAATTTCAAAAGTCAACATTTCAACTAACAATAAATCTTCATAATAATTTAGTACTACAATATATAAGTATGTATGTATTAAAATATAAATTATTAACTAGATTGAGTAGTCAAATAATATATAAGTGGTAAAATCTAAGTCATTTATTTTTTTACCCCATATATAGTAATCTTTACTTGTCTTTTATTTTGTAGTAATTATTTTTGTTAATATTCACTGCATCAATCAAGACTCTCATACGTTATTGTCATGTGACTTAATCTATTGAAATTAAAATATTTAATCTGATAGCCATTCATTTTTTATGCAAACACTCTAGATTAAAATGTATTTATTGTGTGATTTGTTTCATTCAAAGTTTGACACCTTTAAAAGTGTTTCATGACGTTATTTATGTTAAGATTTTATGTTTGTGCCATTTTGATTCAGATAATACAAAAGTACATTATAAGGGCATTAACTTTTCTTTCAATGGACCAAATAATCAAGATAGCGATAGCAGTGAGAATGACTCAAATCATGATTAAGGAAAGAAGCATTATTTATATATTAGTTAATAATATATGGAACATGTATTTTTTTATATATGTTTGTAATGTAAATGCTAGTATTTTCTCTAATGGTGGCGTTGCTAAACCTAATCAAGGGCACTCAAATAGAGAAAATGGAAGTGCATTTACATGTGATGGTTAGGAAGGCCCCCTTAATATTTTTATATATTTGTGACCGTAGTTTTGATATCTTATCTGTCATTCACTTTGATATTGGCCTTGTAGATTATATTGACATAAGTGATCCCACATTTAAATGTCAATCGTTTAGTGCACAAATGTGGTTTGTTGAAAAAATTGGCTCATCTAAGTATGCAAGGAATCCATCATTCTCGATGTGCTACCTTAAAGGGAAAGTTTAGCTCCCTCCTATTGTTGCTCCTCCAGATTTGTTCATGAAATTATTTTTTGATAAGAAGTCACAACCTTCAAAAAATTTCCATTCAAATATCAGAACTTATAACAACATGTTCTCATTTACATCAATGGGAGGAAAAAATGATCATTCAAAAAATTGTGGTGGTGGTGGTGGTCTATACTCTTTTATCTTGTTTGGTATGAATTATCATAGGATTGGAAGTTTCTTGCCTCCCAAAGGCTCCAAGCCTGTGTATTTATAACTTTACATATATGATACAAACAATGAAGTGCATAATTGTATCTTTGCTATCAGGTATGTTAAATTTATTAAATAGATAATAAGATTGTCTCTCAAATTATGATGTTAGCTTATGGGATAAATTATTTATGCATGATTTGTTTTTTTTTTTCCCCATATAGTAAGCACACAAAGGGTCTAGCCATTGACAATGAGATTGTTGATCAGATTAAAAGAATGCTTGTTGAGGTTAATCCTTTCGTCAAACAGTATAGATTAGCATCATCTATGATTGTGGATGGTCGTCACTCTGATGTCAAAATATGTCTAATCAGTACTAGAAGGCACGACGATCATAATTACAATCTGCCATCAGCTTCTAAGGTTGCAGCATTGATAGTTGGTGATATAGACATGAATTTCAATAGAAGGAACATTATAGTTCATACATTGTTTGGCTTGCCACAATGAATTGATGAACTATATGCCTCTTGCCTTTCTCTTCAATATCCAATATTGTTCCCTAGAAGTGAGGATGGTTATAGAGATGATATTGAACATCATGAGGAGACTTTTAATGCCACTAAGAAGAAAAAAAGGCTTAGTATTAGGGAGTATTTTGCATATAGATTGATGATGAGGGAAATAAGACATCAACGCTATTGTACTCTAGGAAATTGTTACACCAATTTATTATTGATGGGTACATCATGATTGAATCTCAAAGGCTACTATGAGTTAGAACTCCTCAAAAAGAGTTAAAGGTAGATTTATATCAAGGCTTGACAAATGTTTTGTTGACTGGAGAGAGAAGTGCTACTTTAACTGGTAAGCTAATAATTTTGCCGTTATCATTCATAGGAGAAGCATGGTATATGGTGCAAAACTACAAAGATGCAATGGGTATTTGTAGATGGGCGAGTTATCTAAGCATTTTCATTACCTTCATATGTAATCCTGCTTAGCTAGTGATTTCAAGACTAATGGGTAACGAAACACTTTCTCCTACAAACAAACTAGAAATACCAAGTAGAATATTCCACATGAAGCTCAAAGATTTGATGGAGACTGTGAAGAAGAATAAGAAGATATTTGGCACTGTCATTGTAGGTACATGGCATTATTTGGTTTTTCAAGTATTCATGCTTAAATTTATATGTCTTACATGTTATTAATAAGTTAATTGTCACACGATTGAGTTCTAAAAAAAAAGGTCTCCTGCATGCATATGTCTTGCTATTCTTAGATCGACACGATCACTTGAAATCACCAGAGGACATCGATAGGGTCATTTCTACAGAGATCCCTGATGAAGATGAAAATCCTTACCTTTATGAATTAGTGAAGAAATTCATGATTCATAGACCATGTGGGTAAACAAATCCTAAATCACCTTGTATGAAGGATCATAAGTGCAACAAATATTTTCCTAAACAATTCAATGAGGATATAACTATTGATGATGACAGATAAAGATGATGGGAGGATAATTAAAGTTAAAGGTATCCACTTGGACAATCGTTTTGTTGTGCTGTATAACCCCACATTATTATTCATGTTCCAAGCTCATATCAATGTAGAGAAGTGTAATCAATTCTCTGCAAATAAATACCTATTCAAGTACATTAGCAAAGATAATGATAAGGTTGTTGTGGCCATATATGACAACAATGAAGATGGGTCTTCTAAACATCCCGTTGATGAGATCCAACAGTATTACAACTTTAGATATATTTCGGCATGTGAAGCAGCTCGGCATATATTTGCATTTGATATCCACCATAGATATCCTGTTGTAGAGAGGCTAAGCTTCCACTCACCTAATCAACAATATGTAGTTTACTCTTATGCTGATGACATTGGAGATATTTTAGACATGCCTAAGGTATGTGAGTCTGTTTATTGCTTGGATGGAAACAACTTTCACGATGACCTTGTTAAAACACTAACTTATTTTGAGTTCCCTTAGCATTTTGTTTATCAGAAAAACAAACGATGTTAGAAATGGAGAGAAAAGGGCTTTACAATTGGTAAGATTACTTATGTTCCTCCATCATCTGGTGAGCTTTGCTATCTTCAAATTTTGCTAACCAAGATTAAAGGGCCACCCTTATTTGAAGTGATTAGAACTATTGATGGTGTTATTCATTCAACATTCAGAGATGCATGCTTTAAACTTTAGTTTGTTAGATGATGATATAGAGTGTATAAATGCCATCAAGGAGGCATCAATATCGGCATCTAGAAGATCATTACGTAGGATGTTTGTGAGCGTGCTTTTGTGTTCTTCACTAAGTCGCTATGACTTTGTGTGGAAGGAAACTTTTAAAATACTTTCAGAAGATTTACTATACATTCCTCATCGTGATCCTATGTCATCAAGTAAGTAATAATTTAATTTTGGAGGAAATAGAAACTAATCATGTGTAACATTGTAATTTTTTATGATTGCATAGTTCATTACGTATTGTCTTTTGCTATAGGAATACATATATTAGATGCTCAGAGGGAAGATGCTGTATTGAAGGAGATTGAATTATTTCTTCAAGAGAATGGGAGGAGTCTTTAGGATTTCCCTATACAACCAAGACCTTCATCGTCTCCAATGCTTGATATCCGGAATCATCTTATATTACATGAGTTAAGTTATGATTGCATTGCACTGCAAGAGGAGGCAAATGTATTAACTAAGTCACTTAATATTTGACACCGTCTCATCTTCTTTAGATTGTACTGATGGAGCTTTTTTCTTCATATACGACTATGGAGGAACAAGTAAAACGTTTCTATGGAATGCTTTGACATCAACTCTTCGAGCTAGGGGAGACATTGTTATCGTTGTTGCATCTAATGGCATTGCTACTACATTATTGCTATCTGGAAGAACAGCTCATTCAAGGTTTGCAATTCCTATCCAAGTTAATGGGGACTTTGTTTGCAACATTAGACAGAATTCTGCTTTAGCTAATCTAATACTTCATACTAAGCTAATCATATAGGATGAAGCTCTTATGGTTCAATGTAATTGCATTGAAGCATTTGATCATATATTAAGGGACATAATGCATCTTAATTTACCATTTGGTGGAAAGTGCATTTTGATGGGTTGGAATTTTCATTAGATTCTTCCTATAATACTAAAAGGTACAAGAGCAAATATTGTTAATGGTTGTATTAGCTCTTCATATTTATGGGATTATTGCACAATTTTCAAGTTGTCTAAGAACATGCGATTGTCTTCAGCCTCTTCAGTTGAGGAGGAACAATCTCTAGAGAAATTCTCAAATTTTCTTTTAAATGTCAAAGATGGTAATTTAGGGATGCCACATGATGGTACAGCTAAAATTAAAATTCCATCTGAGTTACTAATAAAAAATTATGAAGAACCACTTAATGCTATTATGTCATCTACTTATCTAGATTTTCTTGATAATTTATCAAACACTGATAAATCCTGATTTTATATTAATTTTTCATATCTTATTTTATATTTTTATCAATTAAATTGGGCTTAATTGCATTTATTATGATTAAATTGGATTAATTGTGATTTGATGAAAATAGTGCTAAAAAGGGGCAAAAATATCATATTTTTATGATTTAGTTTAACTGATTGATCTTCTTGAAAAAAATATCATATCACATTATCTTAGATTTTGTTATAGAAAATTTGGGAGATATTGCAAGGTTTGAATCTAGGGTTGCATCATCATGGCCTTCTGGAGGGAGAAAAGGACGGAACAGTAGCAGCAAGGCTTGAGAATATACACCTTCGTGTGTGATGAAAATAGTGCTAAAAAGGGGCAAAAATATCATATTTTTATGATTTAGTTTAACTGATTGATCTTCTTGAAAAAAAAAATCATATCACATTATCTTAGATTTGTTATAGAAAATTTGGGAGATATTGCAAGGTTTGAATATAGGGTTGCATAATCATGGCCTTCTGGAGGGAGAAAAGGACGGAACAGTAGTGGCAAGGCTTGAGAATATACACCTTCGTGTGTATATATATAGACATGACTGTAGGGAGAGGAGAACACGCCACACCCATCCACGCCACACCCCCCACGATTATCATCATCATGCATTCCATTCCCTATTCCACGACGCACACACCACCTCCAATCTTCCTTCACGCGCACGTTCCACGATCATCATCATCTTCGCAGTAGCGGCAAAGCTGAGAGAAGGGCAATATACACGCCACCTCACCATCCTTCATCATCATTCTCGACTTTCTTCATCAACTCTGAAACAGGGGAGGCAGCAAGTTGCGACCTTCACTGTTTGAGTAACTGCCAGTGAGTCTGAAGCATCATCGTCATCTTCCTTTTTCCTCCATCAACACCAGCAAACAACCTCTCTCTCTTTGTATCAGCTCCTTCGTCACTGCCATCGGCCAGACCCACAGCGCCTATTTATTCTTCTTCCATGGCCGAATTACACATTGAGCTGATGTTGGTAGAATCTCAAATCATGTCCAGCTAATTTCATTGAGCTTCTTGGAGATGGAGTATTGGGTTTGAGCTTCAAAGTTAATTAGGAGAGTTCTTCTATTTTGATTCTTTTAATTTAATTGAGTAATGGATTTTCTGTGTTAGAATTGATATTATTTAATTAAATTTTCTGAGATTACTAGTTGTAATTCTTACTTTAGAATTGAGTTTTTGTGATTAAGATTGGATTTTACAATTTGAAATTTACATTTATATCCAGTTTTGAGTTCTATATGATTATGCTATTCTTTCATAGTTTGGATGAATGTTATAATTATATGGTACTTATTGAATATCTCAAGTTGAGTGTTCTTTGCATAGAGACCCGAATTGCATTAATCTAATCCTAATTGCACACTAATCGGTTTTCAATGGTAATTTTAATTGGTAGTTGTAGCTAAAGTTCTAGGACATCTATTAATTAAGACTACTTGACTTAATCAGTGATTAAGGTTTTGATTTTGAATTAGTGAACAAAATAACTCCCAAATCATTTTAAGCAAGGATAACCCAATCCCCATTTTTCAAGAAGCATTATCTCATATCTCCTTAAAATCCAAATTTTATTATTTGCTACCTTTTTAATTAATTTTCTTTCAATTTCAATTTCAAATTACCTTTTCATTTTTTTTATTTAAAAAAAACCCGAAAAAAATTTTGAATTGTTTTTTTAATTTATTTTGCAAAGTAGTTCTTAATAAACAAAAAACAAAAAAAAAACTTTTTAATAGCAATTTTGATTTTTAGTTAATTTAGGACCTAGTTAATTTTTTGCTCCAATAAGAGAACGACTTTGGTTTGCATCACTTGCTGCATTCTAAATTTAATTTAATTTAACCGAAGGCAACATTGAGGATCAAACACTAAGTACTTCAATCATAGATTCCAACAATTGAGGTTGTCAACCGAGTGAATGATTATGTGTGTTCTTTATTACCTAGTGAATCAATCGAATATTTGAGTTGTGACTCGGTATGCAAATCATTCAACGATACTGACTGTTTTGAAGACTTTTACACCGCTGAATTTCTAAATATAATTAACAGCTCTGGTATGCCAATGCACAAATTGGAATTGAAGGTTGGAGCTCCTATTATGCTTCCAAGGAATATTGATCAAGCATCAAGGCTCTGCAATGGAACAAGATTACGTGTCACTCATCTAGGAAAATTTGTAATTGAAGCGATAACTTTGAATGCCTCTAAACCATATCAGAAAGTGCTTATTCATCATATGGATATGAATCCTTCTAATAGTCATTTTCCTTTTCAAGAGAAGACCATTGCCAATAATATTGCCATTCACTATGACTATAAATAAAAGTAAATGTCAATCTTTACATTATGTGGGATTATATCTACTGAAACCATTTTTTTCTCATTGCCAGTTATATGTTGCTTTATTTAGGATGACACACATCAAGGGGTTGAAGATTCTTCTAGAATATGATGGGTGTTGTGATAGCAATGTTATGATCAATGTTGTCTATAGAGAAATTTTTAGGAATGTAGATCCTATTGTGTAGCTTGTATAATGGTCTGTGTTCTATTTGATGTGTTTGTTTGATATATTTTTCACACCATTTGTCAGCGCAGTTATGATGACTTGGAATTCTGGTTGTTATTTACTGTTTGCTATGGTTTAGGTGGGAACATTCCTTTTGTCATTTGGATTGTCACCAATTCGCAGGGGGAAGAAATGCTAGTTATATCTAAAAAATACATTTCTTGATCCCACACCTTGAAATTGTTTAAAATAAGTTTACAACTTGAGTCTTGAAATTTGAAATACTATTGTATCCCTTGACAAACTAGAAATTTCTCTCCACATCCAATACATGACACATGTCTAAGTTTGAAAATGATTTAAATGTAGTTGACAACATGTCTAAGTTTGAAAAGGATTCAAATGTAGTTGACACTACTTCACATATTTAAAGTGTATTACAAGATATTTGATTCTATCAAAAATATTTTATTATATTCTTCAACCTTTATTCCCAAAAAAAAAAAGAAATCCTTTCTACAAATTTTATTTCTCTCCGCCCAAAAAATTCATTTGTTGTCATGCATTATTTTGTGGAATATGATTTTTCTTAACTATATAAGAATTCTTTAGACTTTGCATCCAAACAATTTGTGGTGGCTTTGGCTTTCAAGAATATTATGTTAAACGGGTGTTGTTAATTTAAACGGTTATGTATTTTTACACACCTAGTATCCTAACCAACCCTTTAGAAATTCAATTACGAATCAGACTAATTATGATTGAGCCATGATAGGACCTATATAGGTAGCGATCCTACCCAAAAGATCGAACTCGTGACTTTTGGTTAAGCTAAAACAACTCCTAATATTTGATCTAAGTGCTTGGTGGTTCAAGATGACTAATGCTACATGATAAAATGAACTTCATCAGTTTATTACAAGATTTATAAATGTATAATAGATAGATAAATATTCATACTTCAAATTTGAATAACATCCATAATCTATTAAAGAAAAAGCAACATGAAGGGAAGATAATTGTTTTTTAAAACTAAAAATGATAGCTAAAATGTAATATAATATTATACTATATATTATTATAACGCACAAAATCACATATTTTTAGGCAAGGCAAAATTGAGAGGACAGCATACCTTGGTTGCTTCTGGCTTGAAAATACCGATTTATTGGGGTTGGCTTGGGCATTTTTTCTTGGGCTTAGGTGGGTGTACTAGGCCATCAAGCCTAACAAATATCACCAGTTTTTAATTGAAAATCACAATTGATATGTAGATTTTGTGACATTCATTGTGGCTAAAGAAGAAGGGTGGTCTTATTTTCAAAATTCATAATGAATTTCATACATCTCCAAAAATTATAAAGTAGAACTCTTTAGAAAGCTAGGGAAGTCTATTGTCCAATGCAAAAATGAATCACTTAAAAATATTTCCATTTGGTCTAAGAAAATGATAATTTACCAAAACTACTCAAAAAGTTTATATGTAGCAAGATGAGCAAACTTAAAAAAATTTAGAATTAATTCAATACATTCCCAAAATTTGTAGATTAGGATTTGTTGAAATCCAATGCTTTAAAGATAATAAAATTAGAGAAGTATTTATTTTGCTGGAAAATTAATAAATTTATTCAAGATAACATAAAAGCTTTTTTTTCCTCATTATAATTACTCAAAAAAACAGTTTATTGGTTCACAAGTTTTTAAATGTTGAGTATTAGACTCGCATAATATCAAAAGTTCAACCAAGTTAAAAAGATCTTGTTATTTATTTGTATTCATATCTTTCATTCTTGAGTAAAATTCGAAAAGGAATTTCCTTATGTTTCTTGTAAACCATCGAATTTGAGTTGTAATTCTTTGCATCATATGATTGAACAAACTGGATGGTTTGCTAGTCATAACTCTTTTGATGTGCCAAAGAATCATGAGTTTAAAAGTCAAAACCTCCCTTGCTCATCTTATTTTAAAAAAAGACACCCGTAATTTTTAATTTTATTTTGGTCTAAAGGTGCAGTGATGTCTCTAGTGTTTTACAAGGACTATTGGTTTTACAAGGACTAATCGAAATTACATTTATTTTGTGGGCTAACTGAAATTATCCCCTTTTTCTTTGTTGATTTCTTGTTCAATTTTCACTGTTAGTCCTTATTGTTTTCGAATTTTGACATTCGCCCCTAGTATGGGACTGACCGCGTGATGACGAAAGAGGGCGCATGCTCGAGAGGATCCAAATTCAGGCTGCTAGCATCGCCCTGCAATTCGATCTGCAGGAAGAAGTGCATGAATAAATGTTAGATTTGGAGCTCTGATTTTCTAGCTGTTGCTGCCACTGTGGTGGGTGCTTACTTTCTGTGTCATTCTCTCATCTTCCAAATTCCCCTCTTCGCCTTTGAACTTGGCATCCTTTCCCTTTTCACCGAGAGCTTGATGCAATATATGAGATCTAGATATTGAATCTTCGTTGTTGGTGCTTCGATTGAACGTGGTATCAGGGGCGTCGAGGTGGGTTTTCATCTACTATCAGCAATGGACAAGTCAAGTGCTTTGGAGTATATCAATCAGATGTTTCCCAATGGTAACCATGTCCTACTTGCAAATCTAGTTCCAATCCGCATGGGCTGCCGTTTCGATTGCATTTCATACTTGCAAACTCTGTAACTCCCCCCTCCCCTCCGTTTGTTGTCTTTTGTGCGCTTTTGTGCCAGCAAGTTCATGAACTTACCAGGTAGTTCAGTTCTTCTTGCTAATGCTCAGTTCTATGCTCATCTATTTTCTATATTATCCAGAGGCATCTCTATCCGGTGTTGAGCCACTTATGCAAAAGATACAGAATGAGATTCGCACTGTTGATGCTGGAATTTTAGCAGCTGTTCGCCAACAGGTCTTGATCCATGCCTCTGACCTTAACTGCTTCCTAGTCTTAAGTTAATGGCTTGTAGTGACTTCGTTCTGTGTTATTCTCACATAACCCCAGCCATCTGAAAAACTTAACAATATTTCAGGAGCTAAATCATATTGACATTTTGCTAAAAAAATCAGATTGATGTTGTCATTTACTGAAAACTTGCTCGGAGCTATTCAATTCTAATGGGACATTTGAGTGAAGCTAACATGAAGGTTAATACTTTGGATATAAATTTGGTCACTTCTTTTAAAAGGGGGGACTCTGGGGGGTGGGGAATGTAGGAGTTATCCTTGATTGCATTCCTGAATTGTGAATCGCCTGGGCTAAATATGGTTCAGTGTCGTGAGGTATTAATCGTTAAAACTGTAATCATATACACCTTTTTGGCTTCTATTGTTTGATGACTCAGCTTCTGTAATTTCAGAGCAATTCAAGGACTAAAGCCAAAGAAGATCTTGCTGCTGCTACAACTGCCGTGGAGGTTGACTCTCTTCCTCCACCCTCACCCTCTCCATATTTTTCTAATTACCCTCTCCTCCCTCTTTCTCTTACGCGCACGCACACACAACACATCTTTCTCTTTATTTTTGAAATGCATGCTTGTGAAAAGCAGTTTCCTGGTTCAATGTGATGAGTTTCTATTTTTCAACTGTCAAGTATTTTGATATATTTTTTTTCCTTGCATTTGTCCGTGATGCTTTCTTTTGTCTCTCTTCCTCCTTCAAGCTTCTCTGTGAACTTGAATGTCATTTTATATGTTTAACTGTTTTGATTTTATGATGCAGGAACTAATGTATAAGATCCGAGAAATAAAAACTAAAGCTGTACAAAGTGAAACCATGGTTCAAGAAATATGCCGTGACATTAAGAAACTGGATTTTGCCAAGAAGCACATAACCACAACAATCACTGCTCTTCACCGTCTTACCATGCTTGGTAAATCTTGATTGTCCTTCTGTATATCATAAGTGACCTATTATGCCCCCTTCCCTCGGAAAAAAAAGCTTGCTGACTACTTTTGCAGCATCAGGAGTTGAACTTGGTAACTTAAGATCTGTTAATTAGATTGGTATATGGTTGGTATTCTTAGTAATTTTTGGGTTAGTTGATATTTATTGGGTTTGAAGTGCTAAGTTTGCATTTAATCTGTGCAACTGGAAGACAGATAGAGGTGAATATCTCTTGTTTGTGATGTTTATGCATAATCTTGTCCCTTGATGACCATAGTAATAAAGTTAAAAATGCATACGTAGGCCGGAAGTTACAATCATGTTCACTGTCGAGGTATCTTTAAAGACAAGAGAGAGCATTGCTATGTTTGAATAATTGATCCTTATTTGAATTTTATCATGTCTATCTAATAATTGTTGCATCTGTGAATATGTATTTAATTTCAGAGAATTCTGTAATTCCGTTAACTCTCTTTCTCATGGTGGGGGAATGACTGTAACCAATGACATGATTTGTGAAGGCACAAAAATTTAATCCAGGCATCTTGTATTCTCCCCTTTTATCCTTTTTTTTTTGTGTTTTTTTTTTTGGGTTGTTTTGACTCTAAAAGCTATAATCTTTGCGATAATTTGATCTGTGCTACATCTAGAACAAAATTCCTGTCAGTGATTTGCTAGTGAAGTTGGATGTGATGAAGATGAATTTTTCTCAGCAGTGGCTGGCCAAACAATTAACTGATCATGTCAGTTTTAAGGGATTTATAAATTTTTTCAGATGTTGGTTGTGCAATGCATAAGATGCAAGTTTCCATGGTTTGGAACTTGCATTAGACACTGTAGAATGCCGAGTTTTATTTTGTATAAATGGAAATGATATGATTGAATGGTTGGGAAGAGTCGCAGAATCAAAGGATAGCTTTTCTTGCATTTCCTCTATGAGGGCCTCTGCTTTGGTTTTTTGAAGTGAGTCTCCGTTTATATACCCAGAGGATTGCATATCTCTTTGAGTTAATAGATTGAAATATTAGTTTTATTTCTTTCTTTTGTTTTCAGAAGGATTCTTGATTCTCAAATCTTTGAAGTTATTCTCTCAGTAATCTCTTAGTCTCTCTCTTTCTCTCTCTCGCGTGCAAGGGCGCACACCCTCACACACTCTCTTTACCATATGAATAAGTTTGCTAATTTGTTTGTTAATTTAATCTGTTTTCAGAGGTCCCATTTTTATACGCATTAGGCAAGTTCTAATGTAAAAATGCTTAGGTGCTTATGAGAGAATTTTACCATAGAATTTATAGTACAAGTCCTCATACTTTATTGTAACTAGACCTGACAATCCATGTATTGTTAAGATAAACTAAAATAATGAACCGTTACTGCAATTTTCTGGTCTCAATATTAAAACCAATTGGTTGCTTTAATTTTTTAAACTTACAATTGAAACTTTGTACTCTCTGTTTGAAACATTTGAGGCTTTCGTGGTAGATTTTAAGACTCATAACCATTATTCAATCTTTAATGCAACACTACCTATCATGTGGCAGTCTCTGCTGTTGAACAGCTTCAGGTCATGGCTTCAAAACGTCAATATAAAGAGGCAGCTGCACAGCTGGAGGTAGTGAATCTTATTGCTGATCATGCTTCTCGGAGACTTGCTATTTAAATATCTATGTATTGCATTGGTTCTTCTTTTATCACGTGGTTGACATCTTTGGTGTATAGATTTTAATTCCTTTGAAATTCATAAAATCTATTGCAGTTTTGGATTTATCTGATCCACTTATTTTCTTTTATTTGGATGTAGATACTAATCAGGGCACTCTAGAGAGGTTTTAGATGGTGCACGTTGATTGAATTAGATGGCATATCCCATATTTGTTAAGGAGGAATTCTTGTTACTCCAAGAGATCCATTTTCTGGATTCTCCCTGATATTATTGACTTCTGAGTTCACGGGCTTATTTATTACTCCCTCCGTTCCTTATTATAAGAGACATTTGATGCTTATAGTATGTTCCTAAATATAAGAGACACTTAAAAGTTGTCTCTACTTTTTTGTGTTGATTTCCTATTTTACCCATATTTATTGTCTCCAACTAACACTCTCTCTCCTCTCCACTTCTCTTTCTTTTAAGAATTTACTATTATTCTCTCTCATACTCTCTCTCCTTATTAATGAGGGTATTTTTGGAAAAAAAATTATACTTTTTACATATTAATTGTTCTTAACTAATTTTAACTGTTTTTTTGATCAACGTAATTCGGTTATTTGTCTCTTATAATAAGGAACGGAGGGAGTATTAATATATAATATGCATGCATATGTGAAAACCAAAATCATTCAGTTAGCTTTAACTAGACTGTTTTTATGATCTCTATGGCATAATCAACCAAATGGAATGCATCTTAAGCAGCACCAAGCCAGACTCCCTCGGTCCCTCCCCCTAAAAAGTTAGTAAATGCATGAGGTTTCAGTAGGTTTCTTCTCTTGGTTCATTTCATGTGAACATTTCTGTGAGTATTCTTGTGAAGCGTAACAAACTGTTGAATTATGTAACTCTGGTGGGACCCTTTCATACTTTTGACCGTGCTATTTTCTGGATGCATTATATTTTCTTGCGTCATGTGCTTGAAGTTGTGTGGCCTACTTCTGTTTGTTTAGTTTTTTAATAAATTATTTTCTATGTTAGATTTCTGCTTCTCATATCACTTATTCCTGATAAAATCATGTGTAACTGCACATTTGTTTTTTAACATATTGTCCAATTATTGATTATTGATGTTATCATCTTACTTATCAGGCTGTGAACCAATTATGTAGTCACTTTGAAGCCTATAGAGATATTCATAAGATCATTGAACTCAGGGAGAAATTTAAGAGCATAAAGCAAATTCTCAAGTCACATGTATTTTCTGATTTCTCAAGGTATGTTACTAATTTCTAACTCTTCGGCCTTTGGGTAATAGAATATGAGCTGGATACACATTTTCCATTTTGATTGCTCAATTGCATATTTGGTCATATTGGTAGTTATAACTCATTATGTATTTCACTATTTTACTTCATTGAATGCGGATATGTTTGTATTCTATGAAAAGGCTTTTGTTTAACGGGGGTTTTCAACTTCCTGTTCTCATTCTCAGCTTAGGTACTGGAAAGGAGACAGAAGAAACTAATTTGCTCCAGCAGTTGTCTGATGCCTGCTTAGTGGTTGATGCGCTAGAGCCCTCTGTTAGGGAAGAATTGGTAAATAATTTCTGCAGCCGGGAGCTTACATCGTATGAACAAATTTTTGAAGGAGCTGGTGCGTGAAATTATTGCCAACATGATTTTATGTTGATGTATATTTATTGTTACTAATCTTCAATTTATTACATCTTCATAGAATTAGCAAAGTTAGATAAAACGGAGCGAAGATATGCATGGATTAAACGACGAATGAGATCAAATGAAGACATCTGGAAAATTTTTCCTTCTTCATGGCATGTTTCTTATCGGCTTTGTATCTTGTTCTGCAAGAAGACCAGGTATGATATCTTTGTTTAGCAGCAATTTAATATAATCTATCAATGATGCTTTATCCATTAAGAGAAGCCGTGGCTATGGTGGAAATGCTGCTCCATTTAGTGTGTTCTGGTATGATGTAAGATTACAAAGTACATTTGATGCTGATCCATTAAATTAAACAAGGAATAATTATAATTTACTTCTTACAAATCAATATGTCCCCATCTCGTTGGAGCTGATATTTGTAAGGTGGATTTTATCAAGTATAAGATGTTATGATGTGTGCTTATCATGTGTGTGGATTATTTCTATCGGATGTGATGTTATCCAAAATAAAACAGGTTTTGGGTTTCATTGAATTTTTACCACTTTTTGTGTTACTTTTAATTTTTCAGCATCATTAGTTGGAAAATATTGTTGGGCTTACAGTATATCTCATTGCAGGAAACAACTTGAGGACATTCTTTCTAATCTGAAAGAAAAGCCAGATGTGGGGACCTTGTTGCTGGTAAGCAGTGGATTTGATCAGGCATTGAATGATTAACCACTGGCTTTGTTTTTATAAGTATTGCTTCATGCTTCACTTGATATTATGCTATGCCACTATACCTCCATGTTATGCTCGGTTTTTCTTGAGCATGTAATTTTTTCAGGGTTTCTTTGCTCATTCTTGCAGGCATTACAGCGAACTTTAGAGTTTGAGGATGAGCTCGCTGAGAAATTTGGGGGAGGCACACAAAGCAGGGAGATTGGGAATGAGATTGAAGAAATTGGAAGAGGGGGTAATTCTAGCAGTAGTGCTTCAGATATCCGGAAGAAGTATGAAAGGAAGCTTGCTGCACATCAAGGAAGTGGCAATGAGGTAGGTATTCTAGAATGTTGAGTTGACAATACTTATCCATAACAACTATTCATATTTGTGGTTATCAAATGACCATTATGTTTTGGTTTTGTATTGACAGGAAAAAGATGCAAATAAAGATTTGGCAGTGCCTGGAGCTGGGGTATGTAATAATTTTATTTCTCTTTCTTCAAGTCTAGGAATCAGATAAATCTCCACCTATTTTCTCATCTAGAGTGCTTATAACAACAACAACTGGCCTTATTCCACTAAATGGAGTTGGCTAAATGGACCGCTCAACTTCATTTTGCTTTATTCATAACCAACTCTTCTGATATACTATTTACCATAAATCTCGATTAAGTGTCCTTTTTGGTCTCCTTCTACCTTGCTTTATAGCATTAAAGATATCTGCTCACCCCTTCTTACTAGCACTTTCATCAACATTCTTTGCACATGATTGAACCATTATAAATGATTTTCTATCATTTTCTTTTCAGCATATGCCATGTCAACTTGTCCTTTTATATGGTCATTCCAAATCTTATATTTTCTTGTGTGATTAGATATCCATCTCAGCATTCTTATCTTTGCTACTACAATTTTATAATCTTTTGGACTAATATTTTTGAATGCTCTTATGCTGCTCTTTTGAAACTAAGTTTGTGTTTTTGGGGAAACTCTTCAAACCCATTATGCTAATCTGATAGAACAATCTGATAGAACCACTTTTGTTACAAAGACCTATAAGAGGAAACTTAGGAAGATGCAAGGGAAAGCAACTTTCTGATGATCGGAGCGTTGACCTTCAGACTTGTAATGTTAGGGAGAAGAAACAAAGAATTAGAGTTGCTATAGGCCTGGTCTTGGAGAGGGCAGTATTGGGGGCTGTGAATGTTACCTTTTGGCTTATAGTGGTTGGAGTCTCCTAGCAGAAGGAGTTCATATTCTGTATTTTGAGCGTGATGAGGAGAGACTGGCCTCTCAAATGCCAGTGGCTTGTGTTATGTCTTCTGAGTTGTTCCGTGTTTTGAGCACTAGTTTCTGTTCTTAGAGATATCTGGTTGTAATAGCGGAAGAAGGTTTTGACCAGAACCAGTGGGATCCCTTCGTAAATGGTATTTTGCAGCATTGAATATCAAAGCTACGGATTTCCCTCGTTTATCTCTTGTCCTGTCCTTGTATTTTTTTTTCCTGTTTCTTATTAGCAGGACTCTAACCCAATCATTGTCCTCTTAATATCCTCTCTAGTCTCTAGTGTAATATGTAGCTACAATCTTCCATGTTCTGAGTTTTTCTTTTTATTCCTTTTTGGTCTGGTTCATCAAAGCAATCCTGATAAACACTTGGAGTGGCTATTTTGACAGTTCAACTTCCGTGGAATCATTTCATCTTGCTTTGAACCTCACTTGACGGTATATGTAGAATTGGAAGAGAAGACGCTGATGGAAAATCTGGAGAAGCTTGTTCAGGTGATTTTTGTTAGTTTGTTGGATTGTGTTCTGTTATTTGCTTGTCACTTTCTCCATTGAATAACCTTTTATCTTTAATAGGAAGAGACATGGGATACTGAGGAGGGAAGCCAGAATAATGTTTTATCCAGTAGCATGCAGGTAAGTCAAGTCACTAGATCTTTAATATGATCATGTTGGAGCTTCTATCCATGCATTTTCCTTTTTTTTTTTTTTTAGTTAATACAATTAAACATGCACCCAAACATGTTAATACCGGGCTCGAACCTGAGACCTCATCCAAGCGTGATTTAGAATCCTTAAAAAACTCTCAAATTTTGCTTTTGTTCTTGACGTTAGGTAAATCCAAGTATGATTTAGAATCCTGATTATACTAACTACAATTAGGAAGATTTTCCATTAATGCTTTTTTTTTTTTTTGACTTGTGAAACAAGTAAAGGTTTTTCAATAGATATGAATAACTATATTTTAGAAGTCTCTAATAATCTTTCCCCACTTTACCAGTTTTTATCCTGCAATATTTTTACCTAATTAGTTTTCACTGTGCTATATAGTTGTTTCTTATCATCAAGAGGAGCTTGAAGAGATGCAGCGCTTTAACAAAGAACCAGACACTATATAATTTGTTCAAGGTAATTTTCTAAGTATAACTTTTTTCAATTTTCAGTCATTGATTAACATAAATTAGGTATTTTGTTTGATATTCCGTTCCCTTTCTCATAGTTGCTTTTTTCCTACATCAACTAGTCTGCTAAATGTGTGGTATAAAGGGGACCAATTTCTGGTTGTGACGTTGATGAATATTGGAATGTTAAAGGTCCAAGTTTTTGTATGTTATGAGTTTTTGCTTTTAATCTTAGGTTTTCTCAAGAATTCTTAAAGCATATGCTACAAAACTCTTTACAAGACTACCCAAGGGGGGCACAGGAATTGTTGCCGCTGCCACAGGCATGGATGGACAGATAAAGGTATAATGTAATAGGGCACTTTCTCCCATGATATTTTTGGCAACTTGATATTGTTGTGAAACATTTTCTTTTTCCTTCTCTGATCTTTGAAAATGTTGAACAGACATCTGATAGGGATGAAAGGGTGATTTGCTATATTGTCAATTCAGCTGAATATTGCCACAAGACGGTCTGTTAGTTTCTTTAACACTCTTGATCTGGTTTATGTTGTACACATGCTATTTTAGGTAACTGGTTATTATGCTTTGCAGGCTGGTGAACTGGCAGAAAGTGTTGCTAAAATAATTGATCCTCAATATGCGGATGGGATAGACATGTCAGAAGTTCAGGTAGCCATAATTTCTCAAATGAGGGGGACATTTTCTTGTAAGTCTTATTCTAATGGAGTCAAACAATCATGCAGGATGAATTTTCAGCTGTTATAACAAAATCACTGGTCACCCTGGTGCATGGTCTCGAAACCAAATTTGACATTGAAATGGCTGCAATGACACGTGTTCCATGGGGTACCCTTGAAAGTGTTGGTGATCAATCTGAGTAAGCTAGTTTCTTCATAAACCTGAACCTGTTCCTATCTCTGATCAAGTTTATCTTTTAATTGTATATAGTTTTCATGTAGGTATGTTAATGGTATAAATATGATTCTTACAACTAGCATTCCTGTACTCGGAAGCCTTCTTTCACCTGTCTACTTTCAGTTCTTTCTTGACAAGGTGATTATTCTTGATTTAAGTTATGGTTTACAGAAATTAACCTAGAAGTGGGGGACAAATTCTTTTCTAGCATAATACATGTCATTATTAGACTATCCTTGAATGTTTTTGTTTCCAACTTTCAATGTTTCCAATTTCTTTCGTATTGCTGGCTAACAAATTTGTGTGGTACAAAATATTCTTAACATGGAAATCAGTGTGATGGAATTTGTGAGGGGCTAGGTCCTCCCACAAGTTTTCCAATCTTTTGCCTTCCTTTCATCATCAGCCCTTTTCATTTCCACTTTCTTGACAAAACCCATTGAAAAGCTTTAACAGCCCTGATACAACCCTTTCAACTTCATCCTGGGAGGTGGTAATCAGTTTACATTTGGAATCCAGTCCGCATATTTGTGTTTGTTTAAGAAATCTGTCTCCGTACTCTAGCATTTTTCATTGTTCTGAATATTGACTGAACTTGAGGAGATCATAACTCTTTATAGTTAATCAACTTAGTTCTCAGCATTCATGAATTCAGTTGTCTGCATTAAGTCTGTTTTCTGCTTTTATATGCAGCTTGCATCTTCTCTTGGTCCCCGCTTTTATTCCAATATCTTCAAATGCAGGCAAATATCAGAAACAGGAGCTCAACAGGTACTAGCTGCTTTCACTGTTTAAGCTTCTAAATTTTTTCCTTATATCTTCTATATTTATCCAGCTTCTCTCCCAAATGCTGAATCTGAAAATCAAACTGTCTTTATCTAAACGGATCCTTTCATGGCTTCTTAATATGGCTGGAACGTTTCTAAATAAAATGTGTGATTAAACACATTCTTGTACCTTTTTCTTGAAGAATGACATTTTCCAAATGCTTGCAAGATTGTTTAAGTCTTATAGGTTATCTAGTTGGCTTCTCTTGAATGCTGAATTTTGAAATGGTGTCATCTTCACCTATTTTTCCTGTCAAGTTAATGGTGTGCCTAAGATTGTGTAAAGCAGACTTTGGGTACCGTTCCAAGGTTATCTTTTGTTATGAGTTGTACATAAGAGAATATCTATGAGGGTTGTTAAGGGTAGCTAAGGTAGTTAGGAGTGATCCTAGCTCTATGTATGTACCAGATGTAAGTGTAAATGTGTGAAGAAATGAACAAAAGTTGACTTTGGAATTCACTTTGCATTAAGTGGTATTAGGGTGGTTTCCTTCCCCTCTTGGGGGAAGCGGAAGCAGGGCATGCTTGAGTCCAAGGGATGGAGCTTGAAGAGTTTCAAGTGTTTATACAAGATATATGAACAAGCCTGAAGGAATACATATGGTCAGGTTCCTTGTGAATGAGATGCGTACCATCACTTTTAAAGAGCCTCAGGGCATGAAAGTTCAAGAAGATGATCCATTAATACTAGCACAAGAAGAATATCGCAAGATGCAAGTTGGATCAGAAAAAGGAAGACCATGTGCCAGCTGAACACTGAGATAGAGGGAATGTTAGTGGAAAGGAAAGAAAACATGAAAACAAAGCCACTGTCCTCACCCTCTTAACTGATGCTTTTCTCTGGCTGGAGAATACCCAGTCAAGATTTGGAAAAGAGGAAGAAAGGTAGTTTTCTTGGGCGGCGAGCAGTTCATAGTAAAAGAACGGGGAGAGCTGCAATTGCTGATTTCCATTGTAGTGTAGAATTTCTGAAATCAGTGATGCTTGAATTTGAGTCACCAATGCAGTAACAAGTGCCTGTAATGAAGTTCTGGATTTAGTTTAGGCCAACCTATCCCATTTTCTTTCTATTTTACTTTCAAAATGTTAGATTCTTACCTCAGTTCTGCTAAACTAGATGAAAGGCATTATCTTTCAAAGTCCTTCAGAATGTTGAAGTAGAGAGGGGATGGGGTGTGAATAGGGAGGTCTAGTGATAGACTTACTTGGCTTGTTCTAAATATTTATCTGATTAATATATCTTTTTGCTCCCTGAGTTTAGTGGCATAATTTACTGGGTGGAGAACTTATTTAGTGCACACCAATCTTGCCTTCTACTACCTTATCTTTTCCTCATCGATTTTGCCTTCTACAATCTTATCATTTCCTCTTACTGTTGATCTATATTTAGATAAATTGACTGACTTCTCTGTTAATGCAAGATCATTTTAAAACCTCCAAACATACCCTCGGCTTTAAGGGAGAAAGTATGACACTAGAATGAAACCATCGTCTAATGTCCTGTGCTTGATGCCAACAGAAGATTGTTTATTGAAAGAAACATTGAAAACTAATGCATTATTCCCAGCTTGTATTTCACTTGAAAATCTTTTTCTTTTCTAGTGTTCTTTGCTTTGTTCTGTATTTCATATTCTTCATCATCAATGAGAATAAAATTGATCGAATTTTGTCTTACAATAATTTAAGCTGCCTGATGAGGTCTTGAATTTTATGATGGAGACGTGCTTATGCTCTGATGCTTTTGCAGATGCTATTGGATACCCAAGCTGTTAAGACTATCCTTCTAGAAATTCCTTCCCTTGGTAGACAGGTGATTTAGCTCATGCAAATGCAAATTTGTAGTCACAACAATTATATTCTGTTTGGGCGCATGTGTCCCCTGTGTTGATTTCTGAATCACATATTTTTATTACTTACTTTTCGGACTTCTATGGCACTGATTTCACTTACTTTACTGGTGACATATTGATGGCCTTCCTGGCACTTCCTTGATTTAGTTTTGAGCAGAGCAATATCTACTGATAATTAAACTTCCCAAAAGAACAAGCTTTTTCATGACTATTGTTTGATATTGGAATCAATCGAATGATGATGATTGGAAAATGAAATGTATTAGTTTTATTGAATTTAGGGAATGACAGATGGCCAGATAGTTACCTTAGTTTGTGCGGTGCAAATCATTAATATGAAGTAGCTACAATAGAGAGGAATTGTCGCATTTTCTGAATTAATCCCAAGATCAAGCAGGAAATGAAAACTGGCTCTGTTGAAATGCTTGGAAGATAATCTAATTTGTGGGCTAGACAAAGGTTACCAGCCTGCAATCTATGATTTTGACGTACTTCCTCTGGTTCTTATTATAAGAGCCCTTTTAGGAGAAATTTTTGGTCCTTTCTCAATGAGTATCAAATACCTTTTTCCACGTATACCCACATTTAATGAGGGTAGTGAGAGAATAGAAATTAATTTAATGTTGGAATTTAGTGTAATTAATGAGAGTAAGATTGGAGATTACTTAATTTTATGACAAATTTATTGCTTTTAACTCTTTTTATTGGTACGTGTGAATTAGTCAATGGATTCTTATTAAAAGGACCCATGGGAGTACTTGGCTTGGCTGTGTTAAATAGTATGGAGCATTGTATTCTTAGTCTTCACACGTGCAGTTATCTTGTGCTTGTCAGGGGCTTGTTAATTGTTCGCTGATCATCCTGACTAACTTTTGATTTTCTGCAACAGACATCAGGTGCTGCTAGCTATTCGAAATTTGTAAGTCGTGAGATGAGCAAAGCAGAAGCCCTATTGAAGGTTTGTTATTAGTTAGTTGGAAGATTGGAAGACTATTATTTCATGCACGTCTAGATTTCTCCCTGATTCAAGGTTGTGTTGTGTAAATCACTCTGTTTAGGTTATTCTTTCGCCCGTTGATTCTGTAGCAGATACATACCGTGCACTGCTACCTGAGGGTACACCCATGGAGTTTCAGAGAATACTGGAGCTCAAGGTTAGCTCTTCTACTAACATATATTCTATTGCATTATTTCTTTGGCCTGGTCTGAGATGAAAGATTGAGGGGGCCATCATCTTTGAGTAAGTCAAGGTCAAGGACCTGTGATAAGTTACTTCTAATTGGGTACATAAACTGCATTTTATATGGCTATATTAAATGCAGGATAAAATGAAATTACAGTGAGCCCACTGCTAAAATTTTTTCTTAATCATAGTTTAACAATTGAGGATATATGCTTTTCATATTCCGGCAATGTTATTGCATTGCAAACTCTTAAAAGTATAACGAGAAGAATAGTCTTGAAAAGAATAAGTATCATAGTGCTCAGAGTCTGTGGCATTAAACATTACTATTTGGTAATTTGGTGTATGTGTTAG
The DNA here is from genome assembly GCF_004799145.2 of Neltuma alba. Lineage (NCBI taxonomy): Eukaryota > Viridiplantae > Streptophyta > Magnoliopsida > Fabales > Fabaceae > Neltuma > Neltuma alba. The sequence goes on from NW_021637454.1 coordinate 27,062, forward strand.
TAGATTCAAAGGAATCTCTTGATTAAAAGCTACAACCCTTAACAAAGTTCACTGCTTAGACTGACAAATAATATTACTACTACTACTACACTACTAGTATGTTTAGGAAGTTTATTGAAGTATTGACTGACTGACATTGTAAATTACACTCATTGGTATGATTCTATAGAGCATCAATCCTTTCAAAGGAACATTAAGTCTATTGTACATAAAATTTGAAGTGTCAATGAGCAATTTCAATGAATCCCACGAAACATTTACGACGAATATGTTCTCACAATCTAATGTGGTTGACTGAATTCAGACTGACCATTCAGCTGTTCAATTGGTTAAATATCTATACTTGATTCATTCTCATCTTCGTCGATGATATTATGATGCAAAGTTTTTTGAGTTTTAGATGTCCAAGATTGTTTTATGCAAGTTATTCATCTCGAGACTCCAGATAACTTTTGTGGCATGGTTTCAGGGACTTAAAAAGGCTGATCAGCAAACCATTCTTGATGACTTCAACAAACATGGGCCTGGAATAAAGCAAACTCAGATTCCACCGGCAGTTTCCCAGGCTGCTCCAGTAGCTCCAGCAGGGCCTAGTCCTATTTCTGTTGGACTTATGGCTTCTAGGGAGGATGTGCTTACCAGGGCTGCTGCACTTGGACGAGGAGCTGCCACCACAGGGTTCAAGAGATTCCTTGCTCTAACTGAAGCTGCCAAAGATCGGAAGGATGGACCTTTCCGGAAATTATTAATGCATAGGGAAGATTGAAGAGATTGTCATGTAAACATTTTCTTTGAAAAAAAATTGGGGGTGGAAATCAAACCCCTTTCGTCAGTTATATTGTTCTAGCTTTTTCCCCCTTCACTGATTCTTGATGTAATTCTACTGTCCATATCTATTTCCTTAGTCTACTGGAAAGCGATTTTGTGGACGGAAAGCCCCATCAAATTGCATATTTTTTGGTGGCTTGTTCAGTAGCTTTCGCCTGTTACGCTATCCTTGTATTTTTTGTTTCGTCATAAATTTTTGCAATTCTGTGTTCTCTTGTTTTTTGTTTTTGGAAGTTGTTTTGAATATGTGCGCAAACTGCACAGTGAGGCTTATCTCGTTTACATTCCCCCCCCCCAAAAAAAAAAAAAACACTTCAGGCACTTTAGCATGGCAAGTTGATCCTAAAGACCTAAACATGTAGATTGTAATTCTGCTCAAAATTTGGAATGAGTTGATTTAAAGTTGTGTTCTAGCTGTTCATAATACGCAATACAGATTATTAATTGTTCTTGTATATTTCATTTTACTCCCCTGAGGTGACTTGGAATTCTGTGGACATATTCGTGTATATCGATAAGGGAATTACTAGTAGTGTTCTTATAGTGAAGTAAAACAACGAATCTCACTCGTAAATTGACGGTTAAAAAGTTACAAATTAGAAAATAAGAATATCAAATCCCTAAAAATCAATATTTTTTACAAGTTAAATGGTTCATTTTCTTTCATTGATTATTACAAAAAATAAAAAAACAAATCTTAGTTGCAAATTAATGATTGCAAAGTTGCAAATTAGGGAATAAGAGTATCAAACCATTAAAAGTCATAATACCTTTGATAAGTCAAATGATTCATTTTCTTTCACAAATCAACGAATCTCACTTGCAAATTAATGGTCACAAAGTTGCAATTAAGGAACATGAGCATCAAACTACTAGAAGTCATGAAAATTATTCCTCCTCCTTCGTAAATAGACAATTCTCACTAGTAAACTAGTAGTGACAAAGTTGTAAAAGGGAAATATATCACATGAGAAGTTATCGTATCCTTAAAACATACATTTTTTTATTTTCTCATAAATAGACGAATATGACTTGCAAATTAGTGGGTCTGAAATTGCAAATTAAGAAAAAGGAGTATCAAGCCGTTAAAAGACTTTTGATCCTTATTTTGGTAATTTTCAAATTTTATGGCTCTATTATTAAACTAGTTCCCTCCCATCCCCTCTCTTTCCCCCAGTCCAGCATGAGTATAGTTCCCAATAGATTATATGTTATTCACTGCTTTTATTTTACTCTGCCCATTACTTGTTTTAGTTTCAAGTAGCTTCACATAAACATTTTTTTTGGGACCAAATCTTCATATAACGAAAATTAACAATTTATCAAAACATATTCATTTTTTTCCTTATATAAATGATCAATCATGACAATAATATTGAAAATAGTGTGGCTTCTTGGTAATAAATTCCAAAGTGCTTTTTCTCATTGCCTTTTTTTTTTGTTGCCAAAAAAAATTGAGGGCCCCAACCAAACAAGTGATAAAATGTGAGAGCGCACCCCTCAGAGAGATCGTGATGTGGATTTGAAATTCGGACCGTTGTGCAGTGCCAACGATAGCACAACGGTTAGTTTTCCTTCCTCTAGGACACGACCTTCACTCGTCCTCCCCCTCCGCCATTCCATCGTCGCTCACACCTTCTCTTCTTCCGAGATAGGTTGGCTTTCCTCTGAATTTGAGACTTCAAACTTCAATCCCTCCGTTTCACTTCCCTCCTCTGAAGAATATACTCCAAACGGAGTGAGAGAGAGACTCGGCGATGCCAAATCAATTCTCAAACCGGAACTTCGATTTGGTAATTCTTCAGTTTTCTTACGCTTTCTCTGTGAATTCCCGTCAAATTCTGGGAGAATTGAATTGTCGTAGATAAACTTACTCATCTAAGGCTATTTCCATTTTTTCGTCAATAGGGAAAGTGAATTGAATGTTTGGCTGTGCAAAAATTCTTCGAAGATGATTCAAGAACATAAGCAGCTCAAAGTTACAGAGAAGTCCAATTCCGCGATGGACATGGTTACGGATGTTGCGGCTCCTCCTCCACCTCCTCTTCCTCCGCCGCCGCCCTCGCCCTCTCATCAACGGCGGCCTAGGGTGAGGGAAGTGAGTTCTAGATTTATGTCTCCTGTGGTATCTTCTGTACAGAGGCGGCCACGGCAGCAGCAATCCGAAGTAGATCCCTTGAGTACTGCTGATGTGAACCGACCTATAGAAAATTCGGAAACTCCATTTCCTTTTGGATCTCAGTGTAAATCAAATGTAGTAAATACGACTGCCACTATACAGAGAAAACAACGAGCTGTGAAACTCTTTAAGGAGAATGGTGGAGGAGGAAGAGTTGAACAGCAACCTCCTCACCCTTCAAAGTCCTGTTCTGGGAGGATCGGAAATGGTTTTACCTCACCCTCCTTGAGACCGGACACTCCAACAGTAACTGTATCCTCAAGATACAGACTCACTTCGCATCAGCGTTCTGCTAGTATGAATGCCACAGCTGCTTCAAAACTATTGCAAGCAAGTGGGATGTCATCGGGAAGTCAATCTTCCACTGCAAATTCATTTAAGGGCAACATTGGTTCGCCCCAAAGGGAAACCAATTCAGTGTCTGGGGATACTTCTTCGGTATGCTCTGATGACGAAAATCATAGCAACTCGGAGGTCAACTGCAGCATACAGTCACTTCCAGAATTTCGGTCGTCTGTGCTGGAGGGAGAAATGTTGCCTGCTGTGTCTACTAGATCAGTGGATGAGAAAACTGGCAATAAGGGTGCTGTAAGAAGTAGTGGGGACAGTTTGAAATTCCCCACAACACCTTTCTCACGTTCTCTTAACCCGTCATTATCAGGCAGTGAGCATTACTAAATCATTCCATAAGGGGCAGTGAGAAACATGTGACTTCTCTTGTCAAGCAGTATGCAAATTCTGCAAAAGTTGGAGGTCTTTGTTTGCCCCCAGTAGCTCCGTGTCCAAAACCGGGGTAGATATAAAGAAAAGTAAAAAAGGTTCCAATCATCAGGAAATCGTGCATAGCCTGAGATTGCTATATAATCGTTATCTGCAATGGAGATTTGCCAATGCAAAAGCAGAATCCTCATTGAAAGCTCAGCAAGGAGAAAGTGAGGTGTGTAGCCTATGTTTCTTACCTAATAACAAGTTCATAGCTTAAGAGAAAACCTTTATTATTTGTGTGGGTAGTTCTAAACTTCTAGTGCTGTTGATTGAAGGAGAATTTAGCAGACATGATTTGATGATTGGCAAGATGTGGGTCTATAGTTTGTTTAAGCTATAGAACCTCATTACAGGAAAGGCTAAAGGCCTAAATGATATAGATTATAGTCTGAAAGGAAATTTTGTAATTTCCAGCAATCTCATGAAAGACGTGGCACAATGAATAAATCCGTGACATATGATCTATTGACAAATTTTTTCCACAGCTCATTTTAATTTTAGTTTATGTTGAGTCTTTTACTTAAAGTATAATTTTATGGCATAAGTACTGAGAACTTTTATACATGAAGGTATTATTGTGATTAACTATCCAGATTTTTGTTGCTTAACCATCTGGATTTCACTCTACGTGCATAATATGCACTTGATCTTTTAATCAGTCTGATTAGATTACAAGTCCTTTTATCCCATCTTTGGCATTTTGCTCACTTTTCTCTGGTTGCTTTCCCCTTCCATGTTTGGTAATTCTTGCAGAAAGCACTTTATTCTCTGGCATTGAAAATGTCAGAGTTACGTGATTCTGTGAACTTGAAACGCTTAGAAGTGCAGCTTTTGCAGAGAGCAAAGACTTTGTTAACAATTCTTGAAGCTCAAGTAAGACTTCCGATGCATTTTTTTTTGTTTTGTTGTGCATCTAATTTGTGCATAGGGCATGCCTTTTTGTTTTTGTTTTTTTTTTGTGCATATGCTTTTGCACTGGAAATTACATTACTCATGGCAGTATCAATACTAGAGTAAATTTTGTTTTTGCACATAATCCTAAGCAACTAATGTCTTCTAAAGGATGCATAAGATGCAGCTTATCCTGAGGCCCTGCTGATGTCCGTAGAGGGTCTAGATCCTCTCAGAAGCCTTCTTTCTCCTTTTTTTCCCTCAGAATTTGATCTCCACCTTTGGATCAAATAATGAATAGTTCAGATTTCATACTTTATAGAACTATTATATAACATTGCATAAATAGGAGAGGGAAGGTGGACCTCTGCTTTTTAAAATATTAAATCTGAACCATCTATTATTTAATCCAACGTTGGAGATGAGATTCTAGAGAAAGAAAAGGAGAAAGAAGGATTGAGAGGATGAGATCCGTCTGTCGAGTCACAGATGCAACAAATGTTAATACCATGTACTTGGTGTTTAATTTGTGGATAAGACGATGCTAGTTTTTTTTTTTTTTTGGGTACAAAGAAGATGATTCTATATTTTGTTCACGATAAAAATACTTCTGGGAATTATTATTACTTATTGTGTGTATTACTACTTAAGTCTATAACCTTTTCTTTGAACGTCATTTTAAGAAACTAATATCCTCTAAAGCTATCTCTTTGAAGAGTAGGGCCAAGTTAATTGTCTAATACATATCATGTCTGTGACTGTAATTTTAAGAAACTAGCATCCTCTAAAGCATGCCTCTTTGAAGAGTAGGGCCACGTTAATCTCTAAAACATATATATGTCTCATATTTTGTTTTCTTTGTCATGATTAGAGTGCGTTCTTGTTTTAGTTTCTTCCACTCCTCCCTTTTTCATTTGCTTTTTCTTAATCAAATTTAATCTTCTGTTTTGTTTCTTCAAGAATTCACATTTTATTTGACATAACGATGTCTATTTCTTTCCTCCAAGCATGGTTTTCCATTTATTTGTTTAAAATAAATTATTCCTTGATCATTCTTTTGGTCTTGTTAACTTTTTTTCCACTAATCGTATCACAGATCCCTCATTTGGATGAGTGGTCCTCTTTAGAAGTAGAGTATTCTATCTCCTTGACTGAAGCAATCGAGGCATTGTTGAATGCCTCAGTGCAACTTCCAGTAGGTGGGAATGTGAAGGTATGATTAGGAATCCTCTTCTTTTCTCTATTATCCATTCACACCTTTTTCTGAGGTCTCTGATATTGGATTTTATGCGTT
>NW_021637455.1:0-72203 GCF_004799145.2 Neltuma alba
CATTACTGAAAATCAGGTTCAAAAATCGAAAATACATCTGAAGAAACATAGCTTGCCTTGGGGGTTGACAGGCACTCAAAACCACGTTGATCTAGTCTTGGAAGCAACAGCAAAAAGTAGATCATCCAGAATTTTTCCACGTTCATGTAGCTGCAAAGATTGAGTCTAAGTGAAACCAATTCAGGCACCAGTCTTTCTATAGTTAATACATGTTCTCTCTGGGAATTGGACATGCTGAAATCTGTCAAATCAAATTGAAATTTCTTAATTAGTATTGAAGCAGGAAAAAAAGAACAAAGAACAACACATTTCGTTGGGTTTATCTTGCTTTATGCATGCCACACAAAACGCACTCGCAATGTTATAAACTATCTGACAGATCAAGTCACAATCATTTTTCTTCCAAAGAGCATTTGCAGAGGTGAGTGTTGACTTATGTTGAAGGACACAAGAATCCTGTTGACGTTACAATCATGTGGAGCTTGAGCTGGCCTTCTCACAAGAATAAATCTTACATATTATCATATAGAAACTGTTGAAGTTAGAGCTTTCATACTCCTCAAAACACACAAGCAACAGTTAAAGTCCTCTATGGCAGAATAAGTGAGATAAAGCTTCAATCCTTTCATAAGTTCAGTTAGGCCCTTCCATATATTGCGAGCCTATCAGCCAATAATCAAAGAAAAAACTTCATTTCCCCCCCAGAAAAATGGAATGTAGGAGTTCCAAAATAAGAATTCAGGAGAAAGACCAACCTTCTACAGAGGAAGTTCAAGTGGAAATGCAATTGCCACTAATTAGTTATCATTATGTTTGTTTACTCGAACTAGAATTCCCAAAGCGATCAACTTAATTCCAGTAACCCCCACCAGCCAAGAATCACACATGTTCAATTGAAAAAGAACGGGGAGAGACCATGAACGGTATACCTTACTATCACATAATCAAAGAGAGATGGAAATACCATGATCGAGTGGCGATGGAAATTCTATCCAACACTCGGGCCGCCTAGAAATTTCTCTCACAAAACGAACAACCTCATCCGTCGTCCCCGGAACAACCCCATCATTCCGATCATCACCTTCACCATTATCATCTCCCTGATCATCCTCTAAAGCTTGGCCCTCAGGCAGAATTAATTGAGAGGCAAACTCAGAAATTCCAGTGACAACTTTATTGGAGGAGAGAAGGGAGAGCGAGCTCTTGAAGGTTCCACCGATTTCCGCCAGATCGTTCCTGATCCCATCGACATCAAGACTTCTTGACGACGAGTCCACAGAATTGCCAGCGGAAGAAGAAGATGGCGGCGGAGCGAGGAAATTGGCGACGCCTCGGAAAAGAGAGGATACGTCATCTTTGATCGCAGACCCACCGTGGCGATTGCCGGAGGAGCTCCGCTCTGGTGAAGACGCGGATGTAACGGCTGTGTGAGGATGGGGAGATTGGAGGTCGTCGTTGGACTGGAGAGTCTTGAAGAACCAAGACATCTGAATTAAGAGTAAAAGTGAAGATTTAGTAAATTTTTCTTGTTAAGTTTTGGGTCAATGGTCAGTGCGGTACTGAGGTTTCCGAATCGAAGCCAGCAAAAGAGAAATGAAGTCTCTGGGGAAAAAGTCAGAGATGAGGAAGATGATTGGAGAGGGAAGTCACCAAATTAAGGATGTTTAATTGTTTTTATAGTTTCTTATGTTTTCCTCGTAGAATAAATATTTTGTGTATAAATGTGTATTTTCACAAGCTTGCGACTTAACTTCAAAGGCTGGCCTGTGTTTCAACTACTGGCGGGTGTATAAATCTTCAGCATACACAATTTTATTTCAGAATTAAGTATATAATTCTTCTTCAAAATATATGTTCGCCACATCCTAATCCAAAACTTAAGCAACAAATATATGTTCAACCCTTTATACTATTCTTTTTATTATAATTCAAATTAATATGTCTTCAACCAACTAATAAGCCTCAACCACTCCTTGCAAAAAGACCTAAAGTCTGTTAAAATTTTACCTAATTGGGAAAAAAGGCTAATAGTTCTTTTTTTGTGTTTTTCAAATAAAGGAAATAATTTATTGAATTGTATAAATGATTACTATCTTGCCTGTAGATTATACGACTGAAAACGGGGCAATTAACATATGACTTATTTCAACACTACAACATTAAAGGAATAAACATTTCTTTGTTATGCTAATCACAATATCTTTTTATTAGAGGTAATATTATTCAAGATATTATCGTATACTAAATATAAACAACTCTCTTAATAATATTAATTCGTCAATCCACTAGACTCAACCTTATTAATAGGAATGAACATTTCTAGTACAATAATAATCATGTTTTCTTGAGAATAATACAAGAGACCCAATAAAAACTCTTGTCAAACTACATTTCTTCTGGCCACCCAAAAAAAAAAATCGACTTCATATCTTTGTTGGGGGGAAAAAAATTAAAGGTCAGACAATCAAAATATAAGTTCTTATAGCGACAACGAGTAGACAAAATTGACAGGTATTTATAAGTTGATGACAATGGATGATGATACATGCATATGAATCAAATGTAGTGGATAAAATATAAGAACGCCGATTTAATGCATGGGACAAATACAATAAGGGGAAAAAAAGCCCGTGAGACATGACACGTGACCACCACCCCTGCATTAAATTAAATAATAAAAATCTTGAACTAAATCACCCAACCAAAAAGGTGCATGTGAAGAGAGGGTGTATATGAGGAGGAAGATTTTTAAAAAAAAAAAAAAGAGTTGCTGGGCAACACATATCGCGTCATTACTGATTTCGGGTTACTCGATGAAACCCTCTTAGCTTATGTTTTTTTTTTTTTGCCTCACCCCAAAACATATATATCTTTTTATTGAAAGCAATCCTATCTGTGGCTCTGTCGAGTACTAAATGTGAATACCTTTCTCAACGAGAATTCGAATCTTGGTTCGTCACGTTATGAGAACTAACCTCTTCTGTTTATGTTTTTAGTTATTTATTTATTTTTATTTTGGGTTGAAAATCACTTGTATTCCGCAGAGATACTTGGTTGGTTCACCATCAACTGAGCTTTATGGTAGCCTCCGTCCTTGTCCCGCATTTATCGTAGTTCATTGATATTTGCACCACAATCGTTTTCATCTATTATTTCTCCTCCATCCACTTTGGCAGGTTTTTAGATGACATCATAACCATCTTCTCTATTTGCTCTCAGTTCACTCTGGGATAGAAAGCACATCAGAGGAAGACTACAACAGAGAGAGGGGAACAGGATGCAGCGTATTACCTCTAATCCTAATTATAAGAGCTAGTTAGCTAATTTGAGGAGATTAAAAAAAAAAGTTAAATTAGTTACTTGTAATAAATAGATGTTGCCTTTCCAAAAATATCTTTACTAATCAAGTGTATTAGTTAGAACGACTATTGTTAGAAAAATTAACTTGAAAAAAAAAGTATAAATATAATAGACAAAGTGAATTAGAGTCTTATATTTAGGATCAAAATAAAAGTCAAACAAGATCTTATATTAAGGATCGGAGATAGTATATAATAAGCAAATAATTATAAATAATATTTATACATGCCAAGAAAAATCTAATCGCCCACAAATTTATTGTGCTGGCTCTCGATCATTTAATGGTAGGCAAATATGTACCATTCAAACCATTGATTACACCTTAAATCATATCCGGTTACTGTATATTAGACATGATTCCTTCTAGCCGTGAAGCATCAAGAATTAACTTACATACAGAGAACTTCTCCCCAGCTAATGGAAGAACTCATTTTCACTTAGCAAGTTTAACAACTCTTGGAACCATTTTAAAAAAATATTTTTACATAAATCGAGACAAATTTTTTTTTTTACATATTTATCTTGTACGACATGTAAATTTTGTTGGCAAGAGTATTGTGACACTATCCAATCATTTGTTTTGGGTTTAACTGCTAAAACTGAACATTTGGAACAAAACGGACCAAAATTAACAGCCAGTGGGGTGATGCTATATATTAAGCATTTACCCAGAAAATTCATAAGTGGTCTACAGGAAGCTGACAAGTGATCACTTACAACATTTAAACTGACAGTTCACAAATTTTTGTTTGATAAATGAAGTATCAATAATCACATGATACAAACAATTTCTATCATACATGAAAAAATCCAACAAAAAGAAAAAACTGAGAGAAGTTATCCAGAACAATTTTTCTGCTAACGCATTAACAGTAATGGATCAGGAGAAAGAAAAAAATTCTAAGTGGTCTGAATAAAAGCTCATTATCAGTTTTCTTGAACTTAATAGCCAAATAATGAAAAACCTCTCTCTCACTAAATTATTCAATAAAGAATTTCACTCTTGCTATCTACTGCACATACACAACATATAGTACAAGTCTGTCTATCCTTGGTGTCTCCCAATCTCAGAATCCAAAACTGAGCGTCCGCGTTTCTCTTCATCGAGTTTTATGTAGAAAGAATTTGTTTTCCAGGTGAAGTGTCTACATGAGACCGGTGTATGGATTGTACGCTTGAACAGGCACACCCGAGCCATAGGGGTGGACAGTAGCTCCATAAGGATTTCCAAAAGGGTTAGAAGATTGTTGCTGAGGGGCCATCATCATCATTTGCTGCTGCTGCTGCTGCTGAAACATGAAAGCCTGCTGCTGGTTGGTCATGGCAGCCATCTGGACAGAAGGAGGAGCAGCAACCGCATTAGAAGCGAAAAATGGATCGTGCACTGTCGGCTGCATCATTGTTCCCATAGGCGCAGGCTCCCATGGATTATAGCTCACATTCTGGTTGTTCCTTCTGACTGCATCATCATATAGGCTGTCTAGTGTAAGCTTGTCTAACCCTCCCGCCTGATCATTCAGATAATCCATCAACACTCGTTAGAAGAATAACAAAAGGATGAACTGACTGCATGAAGGACAGAATATTAAATTGAGCAGAAATTTTCAAATAAGGCTTCACCAGTTTGCTAGCTGCAGAAGCACTCTCATTAGAACTTGGAGCTGTAACAAGTGCCAATTCCCAGCCTGTAGTTCCATTTTCTTGTTTTGAAACAGAAGTTGGCTGATCAGCTGAAACCATCAGCAATGAGTAAGTCATAAGAAATGACACTAGGATACATGCCTACAAGACTAAAGTATTGAAATTTTAGCTGCACACCAAGGGAGGAAATGAAGGGAATGCCAAAGCATAATTCACTCAATTAAGTCCTTAAAAGTCGGAGGTTTAGCCCTAAGAATGTTTAGAATCATTCTTCTTCAAAGAGAACCATTCAGTCCACTTATAATCAAATAACTTATTCATACCCACAAGTGCAAATCCACAACCTTATTTTACCAATACAATTAAATAGAGGAAAAGGAAGAACAGCATACCAACAGGAACAATGGCTAATGCCAAGGCATTCTTCTCTTCCAACTCTGATGCAGCAGGAACAGGATCATCCAAATTCTAGATGGCAAGCCAAAACAAAGTAAGTTCGTAGTTGCAGCTAAAGCATCATTTAAAAATCAGATCGTATCCAAATCAACCAGTTAGCAATCAGCCCAAGTCAAAAGCAGGAAACTAAGAGGAGTTCCAATAATTTACCAACAAATCAGGCGGTGGTTGTGCTGCAGGTGCTTCCACTTTTACAGGTTCAGGAGGGGGAGGTGGAGGTGACTCCTGCACAGGTGCTGCAGGTGCCTCCTGCGCCTCTGATGTCTTGTTGTATTCTATAGCCAAAACTTCTTTTGGAGGGGCAATTTTGTTGTCAATGCCCTGGTCCATAATTATACACGGAAATCAGTTTATTAAGGTATTAACAGAAGATTCCATATGTTTAGACCCCAATGTATTACTCCAAAGCTTTTTGGGCATGAGAATAACGTGACTTAAATATTCACCAAGCTGCCATATTACAAAATGGTTGGACCATCTTCTTAATCACAACTTGTGTCAAAATGATTCCCCTTTGCATTCGACTTCTAGCAGCAAGCATATTTTTGTTATTGACAAGTAGATAGCCAATAGGAATATGACTGCGTCAATTATAAGTACAACAACTAGAAGTTCCTTCTTTTTCATTTTGCACTTGCATCCATAACATCAGTCTTGTCAATTCCTGATTTGTAAGGATATGTGTTCAGATTAGAAAAGACAGTGCCGTACCTGATCCTTGCGGACTATTGAATCCCGGGGAGCATCTTTGACATACTCTTCCATGGCTTGCAGAAATGATGCAGGGGGCTTCATGTCATCAACTAATTTCACTCAGTATTGTATTTAAACAAATATTTTAAGAAAATAGTAATTGAAAAGGCAAGAGACATGAGCCAACAAACCTGCTCGATTTTAACAAATTTCTCTCCTCGCCCAATATCAAGATTTCGACATATTTCATAAAACTCAGACAGTCTCTCAGCCTGGAAGGAGTCACATTGAGGATATTAAAAGATAACCACGGGGATAAATAGAAGAATAAAAAAGAATTCTACAAGTAATACCTGCTTCCCAGCCCTCCTGTATATATCAAGAGCTCTCAAAGCATCAGACCGTTGCATCTCAAAAAACTGTGACAATACTCTCGTTAATACTTGAAAAGTTTAATATTGAAGCTTCATATTCAAGACAACTCACAACCGTACTATACCTTATCAACCAGATTGATAGTGCCATCACTAATAGCTTGATAAATTTTAGTGCTTTCTGAAGCGACCTACTTAAAACAAAAACTATATTCAGAAAAGCATAATGAAAACCAAAACTACCCAAAAAAAAAAAAAGCGTAAACAATTCACCCACCATTGAAAGTGCTAGCTGAATGACAAAGTTATTCACAGCTGCTCCCTCTGGCTGCACCACATAAAAGTTTTATCAGTTGTTAAAAAAATTACAGTGCATCACCATTGAAGATTCGTTTCATATATTGGGACATATCATCTGTGAAATGCTTGGTTATAGTCCAATTTAACTTGAACAAGTAAATTAAAAGTATACCTGACAACAAAGAACACGAAACAGAAGTTCTTGTAATGCTGGCAACTGCTCCAACAACTCTGCAGTGTCCAAATCTTTAGTCCTCTGTGACAAAAATTACAATTAATCTATCGTTCCTTAAGGTGTTAATTATTAGCACTGAAGTAACAAAATGTGCATGGGTTGTCGCTAATAATCATAGGTGAGTATTATTCTGCATCAGGTTATCATCTCACTTTCTTCTTTAATAAATTACGTTCACATAGGTCATCTACATACAGTAAAGATACTCGACCAAAATGAAACATATATTGCATTTAGAAGATTTGTACTCACTGGACGATCTGTCTCAATGTCATACTTCAATACACGAAAGCATTCCAGTCTTTCCTCCAAAAACAATGCATAAGTGCGGACCCATGCTGAATAATCCCATGCTGAGCAACAAATAAATGCCAAGGAGTTAGTAGCAGTGACAACAACATCAATGGCAGAAAGAGAAGCTAAGTTACCATTTGGACTGGAATCATCTTTGAAATGAGACATGTTGAGCATATGACTTCTGCTTCTGCCATAATTTATGAGTTCCTCATGGAATGTGGGATCCACTTCCCTTAGGGCACGGTGAATAACAATTAAAGTTTTTAAAGCAACCTGTGGGCAAACAAACTGTCAGCCAACCGTATAGAAATTGCACAAACACACAATTCCTCAAACAACAGCGGCTCCAAACCCTATCAGCAAAAATTTCTATCGACCAAATCACAGTAAGCCAACAACCACCAGTTGATGATAGGAACAGAAAAGAAGCACATTGAGCATGCATGATTCGGCCAAAATAGAACAGGAGGACCACAGAAGTTGGCATGAAAACATGGCTTCTATAAATATTATACTTTCATTTCTAGATGAAAAGATTAAAATTAACTCAATCACATAACATGGGGAGATGCAAGATATGATCAAATTGATCACATACTAAGTAAGGTCATAGACATAATGTTTGAGTTTCCACCATAGCCGCATATGACACAGAAGCATCCAGCAGAATGAATTCAGATGAAATGCCCAAACGACTTTACTATTCAAAAAAGTACTTGCCAAGCAAACACGAGTTGCAAAAAGCTCCATAACGTGTTCCCCATCCTTTAGTGAATACATTGAAAAGTTTTTTGTCCCTATGGTATCTAAAATATTCACAACTCAGATGCATAATTACCAAAACCTGATATACCTACCGCCCAGTTATGTGTCTTTGACAAACGTCTTGCGAGAGCATGGATGCAATAAGCAACATCAGCCCGAGGTCTAGTGGCAGAGACCGCAGAAAAAATAGCTGCGAAAAGAACAACAATCAATAGATGGAGCAGAGACCCTAACACCTGACAAACCATCCCTTCTATAAGCACGTCACAACTCGCAAGTAGCAAAAACATAGAATGAGTCAAAAACAGATCAATAGGACAAGTTCCTGTACAAAACGATACATTAGGACGAACAGTTATCAGGGGAGCGGACAAACCTCTTATATGTTTCTCCTTTGATGGACGCTCCACATGATTTGTGGCTCTCACTATAGCAATGTCCAATTCCTGCAAAACATGATATCATGTAAGGAGATATGGGAATACGCGTGACTGAGCATGTGATGAAAGAGATTATGCGCATGAGAATCACCTTGTAATCACTGTTGACTTTAGCCAGTGAAACTGTTGTCGTGTCCTTCAGGGCTCCGAGAGCTTTTCTTAAACTATTCTGCGTGCCTCCTGACATTCTCTCCCTCTCTCAATCAGGAAATCCTGCTGGAAACCGAGGATAAGATTTTGGTCAATTCCAAGGCTCATCCCTTTAATTACACATCAAATATTCCAAGTCTCGAACAGCAAATAAAAACAAAATAGTGTAAATTGTGAATCTATTCAGATCCAAACAAGTAGACAACCACCACCGGCCCTATAGTAACCATCCTTAGAACTCCAATCCAAGAACAGACTTCAAAATTCCAAAATCAATAATATCACCAATAATCTTTTCAATCATCACTGGGATTGCAACGAGAACTAAGAGATTTTGACCAAAACAAAGCTACATGGAAAGCCATCGCATTATTCAAGGCATGGTCAGTTCACTGAATTTTCTTTGACGAGATTAAAATCAACATCAACCATAACAACCAAGCAATATCTCCCCTTGGACAAAATTAGAAAGAAAAAAAAGATGATAAAGAAGGATCTAGGACATTACAAGAGCAAACCGATTCACACAATTAAACAAGTACATCAGCAGATAATCCGCGAAAAGAGAAATAAAAAAGATGAACCACAGAAGCGAAACGAGTTGACTGAGCTGGATTTACCTGTAGCTGAATCGAGAAGAGAGAGAGATGAAGAGAACGAAGAACAGAGAATGAGGAGAGAGGAGGGGAAAAAGAGGGAGATGCTGGCTCTATGACCAGAACAACAAAACAGTGGAGAACCAATTTGAGCTTGGTTTGGTTAATTGGTTGGATCGTCGGCGTCTAAGACGTAATTTGCAATTGCCTTTTTAATTAGTATATATTTTATTTTAGCATATTTTCGTTTTTCTTGTCTCAGAATATGAAAATGCGGGGGTGGATGGAGTTGTACTGTCCTTTCTGGTTAAACGAATGCGCCATGATACCGGGGATGTGATAGTAATTTTCTAATTGAGAATGGTCAATTTAGTTTTGTATATTAAGACTTCTTAGCATGACATTCAGTTGGAAAATAATAATAATTCCATATAAAAAAACACTGTCATCTAGTGCTTGTTTAGCAAACACATGTAATTATTTTAAAAAATTATTTTTTACATACAAAATTCATCTCATATAGGAAGAGAATTTTTAATCAATTTAATTAATTAATTTTTATACTCTTTTATTTTACCTGTTTTTATTAAAATTTTATATATGAGAATTCACTAGGCTTTGGAAGAATTTGAAGCCTATGTTGCTATGAAATTTGGAGTTTGTCCCGCACAAAAATAAAAGCCAAAAGGAATAGGGTTGGAGATTCTGAAATAAAAATCTATCTCCATGTTTATAAAATAAAAATAAAAATAAAGTGGGTTTTGTTTTGTAATTACAAAGGGCAAACTTCAAGTTTGAGACTGGGTTTTATCTTCTACATTTGTCCTTAGCGCATATGTAGTTCTTCTCCCCTGCTAGCTGTCTGAAGACAAACGCGCGGCAATTATCAAGAAGGCGTTCAGTTCGGGTTAACGCACTAGGATTATGGGCGGCGTTTAAAAACGCACATTTCACATAAATTAATATAAAAGTACTCTCATATATTCATTTTATATTTTATAAAAGAAAAATCTTTAAAAAATGACTATTAAATTTCAAATTTCTAAATCAAGAATTACTACGAAAATGTATTGTCATTTGCTTTTCGAATGTAGTCATTTTCTTTACGAGTATAGTAACTAATACTAATTTAGAATTTTGAAATTTAATAATCACTTTTTTAGGATCTTTCCTTTTATAAATTATAATTAAAAAAATTATTTATAAATTATTCTAAACATACCCTATTATAACTGACTGTTTTTCATTCGACTTTCTACTCAATAAAATGAGTAATTTTTTAGAGGATACTTGAAGTTTTTAATTATTCATATTATTTCTATTCCTATTATAATTATAATTTGAATAAATATAATTCTGAAAAAAATATAAATATAGTTATCATGTTTTCATTTTAACATTAAATTCAATAAGAGTACCATGCACTTACAGAATTTGGAAAATAAAATTTTCTTGTAAATTTTCTTGTGTGTTTTTATTACGATTTTTTCTAAGTATATGTATCTTCTTATAAAAGAGAATCATGTTTGAAATATTATTAGAAACTATATGTAAATATGTCTTGTTGTGAAAATTTACCAAGTTACGAAAGATTAACTATTTAGCCAGACTCAACCTTTTTGGTGCTTTTATTGACAGTTACTGAATGTCTGCGCCAATCATGACATGTTCATTTTATTTCATAATTTACAACATGCATCAATTAAAATGAAATTATAGATATCAAAATCAATATTAGATCAACAATGACATTAATCCTTATTAAAAATTGTGGCAACAAAAAAGTCAATTAAAAATGATATTACAACAAATGGATGCAAATTGTTAAATAATAAATCAAACCGAATGAGTTTATCCTACAGTTCAAGATCTTGATTTGGCCAAACACCGTAACTCAAGAGCTACCAAACACATCCACAATAATTTTGATATTTTCTTTTTACTCCTTTCACGTTATATTTTTTTCCTCCTGGTTTGAAATATTGACTGCTTTTTTGTCTGAGAAATTTTGACCTGATCGAAAATTTTAATTTACTTGTTATATAACATTGGTCAACGTCAAAACTATAAATTCAAAATACACAGCATAATATTCTTTCCATTCCAGGCCACAGATGCTTTCTTTTCCATAAAAACATTGAATTCTATTAAATAAAAATCAAGGTTATATATTATTATGTCGAGATTAAATTTGAATTAAAAAAAAAAGATATTTTTTGGATGAAATTAAATTATTCTTGTCAAGTAGTTAACCGAGGTCGCAAACCTAATCGCACTAACCTGTGCCTCATCTAAAAAAATAAAATATATAGAAATAATCCACAGTTTCAATAAAATTGGAAATAACTATGAGATCGAGATATATTAAAAAAAAAGAGAGAGATATGAGGATAAGATAATCGGAATAAGTATTTTTTTTTCACAATTGACAAGCTTCTGCTGATTAAAACAAAGGAATGACATCATATGGGGATTGTTAATTATGAATTAAAAGAGTTTGGGGGCAGATATATGAATTATATATATATATATATATATATATATATATGAGATTAAGTCTTTGTGTGTGTGGATTCGGAATGAACAAGTTGCTTGAGGAATACTCCAAGGGGGGAAAAGTCTTGTCTTCAAACAAGAGACCAGAAAGAAAAGAGAGTTGCTTAGAAACAAGGGCAAATTGAACATGACCCTGCGCTGCCAGCTATTTTTAGAGTTTATTATTACACAATTCTATTGGTTCTTTTTGTCATCTGTTAAAATATTTACATTTATTTTTTTACAATTTACATAATGTTTGATTTTTTTAAAATCAAACCTGAAATGTTATTATCTGGTAATGTTTTGTTAATGCTTTAAATCTTAATGTCCACATTTTTTTTAATGCTGTTAGAATTAAAGGACTGAAAGGACATTTTATAAAATTAATGAATCAAATTCAATATTATGGTGAATTTGGAGTTAGAGGACTAAATATACACTTTTATCAAAAATATTATGATTAATGTTACACATATAAATTATCATTGCTGCCTATAGATATAATTGGTATACATAGTAAGCACCTTTTATCACGTGGTACAAGAAATAAACAATTGTTAAGATCAGATTAAAATTTCTTTCAATGAATACATATAAAAAATTCTCAGTAATATCAGTAAAAATAAACACATTTTTTTGTATATCGCGCAAAAATTATAGCAATTAAATGAAGAAAACAATTCTTTCACAGATACGAGTACATCGCCTTATACTGGTGCAGATTAATTAATGTTAATTGTGTACTACTATGTCATTAGAGAGAGAGATAGAGAGGGTAATATATTGATATAGATGATTAATTAAAATAACATGCTTAATTAATTCTTATAAGTACTGCAACGCTTAACATATATGGAAGTTCATTAGATAATATCTGCCAACTAAACAGTCAGTAAAAAGATCCAAAATCAACCTAATTAGGAAATGGACATAAAAGATTATATGCTGAAGGATATACCAATTAACTTAATTGATAAAATTAGGAATATTTTATTGTTGTTGAAATAATTAAAGGTGGAGTTCAATTTATAATAATAAATTAATAATCCATAAATGGTCCCATATGATGCGCTTAGTCAATGATTGCCACCATGCATGCACTCATTTCTATATTTTTAAAATCATTCACACAAAAATATGTATTATAATTATTGGACACCAACTTTGTTCTCATCCCACTTTCCCCTTGGCTGTTCTTTCAATATTAGAATCAAAAGAATCTTCTCCCTCCTCGTTGTTCTCAACCTATATATATAAATAAATTTATATTAATAACTAATAATAATTTGGCATCTGTTTGAGGGCCTAGTATTGTTCATTATTATTGAGCTCATTGTGTGTTATTACCTGAATTGTAATGTTAAAAATTACAAATTGTTTAAATTATGCATGACATCACATGTATATATTTTAACTGCGTTGAAATTCAGGAGGAGATAGGTCACTCAATATGACTCAAAAGGAACTAAATAATAGGAAAAATGTGTTTAAATAAACCAAGAGTATGTTTGGTATGAAGAAAATAAGAGGGAAAGAGGAGGAAAAAATTTAATGGACTCGTTTTAAAAAATTAAAAAAATGGAGTTATAAGATTTTGATAAAATGAAAATATAAGATAGAGGAAGAAGAAAAATTAACTAGAAAATTTTAACCCAATTTTTCTAATTTTTTAAAATGAGTTAATTAAAATTTTTCCTTCTCTCCCCTTCCTTCATTTATCTCGTACCAAAAAGATTATGAAAGTATCCTCAAAGAAACACCAAGTACTTGATTTTTTTTTCTATTCTATGTCCTAAAAAGCTTATTTTTATAGTGGTTGTCCGCTGTAAAGTTTGACTATTAAATAATATAGTTTGATTGGTGGTTTTAACAGTCAAACTTAACAACAGATAACAATTCAGGACAAAAATGCTACAAAATAAAATTTCAGAACATATAAAAGTGTAAAATTAAAAAAATTCAAGTGTCAAGTGTTCTTTCATAAATATTTTTGGAGTTTTTAAATATTTTATCCCCTGAATAATTTTAATTGAGTAACATTACTTGCGATTCAGGCCTACACCAAATATATACATGAAGCAACGTCTTTTCCTTTTTTCACTTACAATTAATTTAAAACACATACACATATGTGAGCGTTGAGCTCAAATTAAAGACCTATCCAAACGTAACTGTGTGACAAGTAGCATTACTATTAAGGAGAAAGATGGCTCTTTCCCCCCCCCCCCTCCCTAAAAGGAGAAGTAGCACGTTCTAAATCTAATCAGTGGTAACTATTTTTATTTTCAACATTATGAATGGTTAAATAAACATTGGACAAGATATTAAAACACACTTTTTTTTTTATTTTCTACGCTTGTCCCAAAATAAAATAATACTCCTCCGGTCCTAATTATAAGACCCAATTGACTTATTTGAGGAGATTAAAGAAGTAAGTTAAGTTGGTTATTTATAATAAATAAGTGTTGTTATTCCTAAAATATCCTTGCTAATTAAGTATATTGGCTAAAACTATCATTATTAGAAGGATTATCTTGGAAAAAAAATGTATAAATATAAGAGAGAAAATGGATTGGGTCTTATAATTAGGATCAAATAAAAAGTCAAATTGGGTCTTATAATAAGGATCGGAGGAGTACCTTATTATTATTCCCCCCCCCCCCCAAAAAAAAGGACCCTTTACCTTTCTTACAAAGTGGCTTTAGCTATAAACTTTCAGGCTCTCTCTCTCAAATTCAACGGTGGAAATCATTTTATTTTTTCAAAGGTTTGACATAACAACTCAAAACCAATGCTTTCTTCATATCTGCGGATCAGTAACCATGAACAGAATAATATAAAGTGTTATACATTTAATTGCATCAACACTTCAAATTGTCAGTCAATCGAATAAACCATAAAAGTGTTTTCAAAATAAATATATTTTTGTGAAGAAACAGAAAATGTATAATTTATATATAATTATATTTTATATCTCTTATTATATATACACGAATATAATTCAATTTAGATTTTAGAGAGAATTGGAATAGAATTTCTTCGACATGGCCTTTATGATTTGGATGGCACATGTTTGCTGTAGATTCCGAAGTGTTAACATTCCCTATTAATCACTTGTCCCCACCACTCTATTATATTGTCCAATATATATTATTTTTCAACTTTATTAAATTCTTCTGGCCAAAAAATTTATGATTCTGAACATCCAATCACATCGTTTTGTTCACTGAGCAGGCTTTTTTTTTTTTCTTTTTTAATAACACTAGCTCCTTTTAAAAAGCTGGCAATAAAATAAAACTACGAAATTATAGACAGGATAATTGATCCTCATGGAGGATGACTAATTTTCCTATATCTGAACACGCAATCATTAGAACGAATGAGAAGGTTATACCTGGAAGAGTGGTTAATTACATTAATTATTTTATTTAGATAGCATGGAAAATTAAGATGCATGTTATTAATTCTTCTTTATGGCCTTATAGTACAGCAAATCAAAAATAATTTCTTGTTGGAATGGAATATTTGCACAATCCTCGCCATTCATTATTTCATATTATATATATAAATATATTTATATATAACATGTCTCTTTCTTTCTTTTTTAAAGATTTAGGAAGTTTCTGAGAAGACCCGGTCAATTCATAATTTAATGTTTTGCCTTCTAATATCTTTATCTTTAGCTAGTTTTATTTCATATATACTCCTTCGATCCTAAATATAAGATCCTTATACTCTTATAAGGATCTTATATTTAAGATCGGAGGAATATAAAGAGGTGTACAGATACATATGGTGTGTTGTTTTTTAATTGACCATTTTTATATGTTTTTCCCAACAAATATGCATTTTACACTTTTTTTTTGGGCCATCGCATTTTTCATTGAACTATAGTCCACAGGAAATTAGTACAATAAAAGAATTTACAAAATGTGGATGACAAATTTATCCTTGTCGTCACTGTATAAAACCTCATTGGGTGGACCAGGGCTTGGTGTGTGTGGGCTTAAATATCTATATTGCATTATTGCCAAGTCCAAAATGTTAATTTGAACTTATTTGGGGAATGACATTGAAGTCTCAGAAGTTTGATTTTATAGGAGCTAGGCATCAAAAAAATTCCAGAAAATTATTAAATGACTAAAATTAATGCTTTAAAGCTTAAGAATTAATCGTTGGTGGGAAAAAAAAAGCTTAAAAACTAATACGTTAAATGACCACAATTATAAAAATTGAGTTACATTAAATTAAAGTCAGAATTAAATTTCAATCAAATTAAAATTATAAAAAAAAAGAGTTATATCTTAGTCAAAATTATAGAGATATTTTCAAGTATGAAAAAGATACACTTAGGATGAGTTTGGTATGAGGGAAATAGAGGGGAAGGAAGGGAATAAAATTTTTTTTAATGAGTTTGATTTAAAAAATTAAAGAAATAGGGTTAAAAGATTTTAATCATTTTTTCTTATAAAATATTTTAATTATTTTTTATTACTATTTTATCTTATATTTTCTCTTCATCAAAATTTTATAATCCTATTTTTCTAATTTTTTAAACTGAGTTTGTTAAAAATTTTCTTTCCATCTCCTCCAATTTTCTCGTATGAAACCATGATTTTAACCCACAAGAGAAGGTTTTGTCGCCGACATTTTCTTTTTCATTTCTTTGTCTGTTTTGCAAGAATATTTTTGTGAACCAGAAAACGATGCAAGTGTGCTATAATTACAAGACAAATGAGAAAGCTATGCCGCACCACGAGAAGCACCAATCGATGATAACACGGGAGACCGTAACAATGAATCCAAAAAACGACCCCCACATTATTGATATATTAATAATAATTGAGAAAATTATTATAAATTCCTAGCATGGAATTATTGTGTGACTTGTCATTTATTTATTAGAATGTACGTAGTAATTTTTCCCATTTTCTCTCCATGCTCCTCGGCACAATCTTCGAAGCCTAAAACGTTTTCAGAAAATGTGGATATTACGATTTTTAATGAACCACCAACAAAATGTGGAGGTTTTTTTTTTTTTTTTTACTGCCATCTACACATAATCTTATTTATTTGTTTGTCTTCGGCACCGTTTTAAGCCATGGCTCTATATGCATCAACAAAATACTCCCTCAGTTTCTTATTATATATTTTCTACATATTTGTCATTTTTAATTAATTTTTCAATTCAATTATTTATATTTTATAATAAAAAAATGGAGGGAGTGGTTGGGTTTTTACCTTCTTTTTTTTCCCCCTTTGGTACAAATATTTTTCATGATTCAAGGAAAACAAGGGTAAGACACGCACGAAGCCCAGAAAGCACTAAAAGACAAACAAATGAGCAGTGTGAATGTTGTAGTACACAATGGCACAGTTGCAGATGGAACTCCATTTCGGCTCTACACATTCCCCACCGGATTTCCTGCGTCGTCACTCCCACCCACTCCCCGTTTTTAAATCTTGTCTCTTTCACTATTTCTCCCCACACGCATTTCCATAGCCCCAACTGAAAAACATGATCCTCTTGGATCCACAGAGCCTCCCACCCTGAAACGTGGGTTGTGTTTTAAGCCCCCGCATGTTCAACTTTATTAGTACTACCTCCTGTTTTTAATATAAAATTTTGTTTAATTTTTATTTTGACTCTAAATATAAGATCTTAATTTATTTTATCTCTCATATTTACTTATATATATATTTTTTAAAATAATCCTTCTAACAATAGTAATTCTAGCCAATACATTTGATTAGTAAGGATATTTTAGAAAAGACAACACCTATTTAGGACAAATAACTAACTCAACTTACTTCTTTAATCTCTTCAAATTAGTCAACTAGCTCTTTTAATTAGGATCGGAGGTAGTACTATTTTTAGTTTTTAATATAAGATTTTGTTTAATTTTTATTTTAATCTTAAATACAAGACATCAATATATTTTGTCTATTATATTTATCTATTTTTTTCAAAGAAAGTCTTTTTAATCATGGTAATTCTAACCAATACAATTAATTAGTAAGGATATTGAAAAAAATAAAAATTATTTATTACAGATAACTAACTTAACTTATTTTTTTAATCTATTCAAATTAGTCTAATAACTCTTATATTTAGGATCGGAGGTAGTAGTGAGTATTGCTGATAATAAATTTATTCCTCTAATCCTATTTATAGGATAGAGAAAAATATAAGGTAAAGAGAAAAAAAATTTCATATACATATACAATTTTATCATTCATTTATTATTGTGTTAACTTTGTTCTTAAACAGTATAATGTATATTAAATATGAATAAAGTTGAAAACTTATTAAATTTTAACGAAGAGTTAATAAAATTAAATTTTTTTATGTAAAACATATTGAAAATAAATTATAAATAGTGCCATAAGAGTATGGCTTAATAACATGAATGTTTCCCCACAATTAATGAGAATTGGGTCCAGTACATAAAAAAAATGTAGTTCCTTGTAACTTAACGAATAATCAATATTTTGAATTTCTATTAAGTGTTGATATTGAATATCTGATAGTGTCTCAAACATTGTTGTTTACAACAAGAAGATAGTGTGTGCTTATAAAAAAATGTTTCTCTGCAAATAATCTCGCTTTGTTAGTATCTGCCAGTATGCTGCTCGGTGTCTGTTTCAATCCCCAAAAATACCAACAAGCGCTCAGAAGATCAGAGGAAATCAACAAGACTCCCACGTTACAGTGCATACATCACTCATTGTGAGAGGACGCTTCTCAAACGAAACGGACCCACAATTCTTGGAAGACTTTAGGGGTTCAAGTCTGGCAGCTATTGGGGACCACTAGTCGGAGACAGGTCTAGTCAGTGTAATTTCATTTTTAGCTTGAACAGCATATATTGATCAATAATGAATCTCGTCATTGTTGGTGGATTCCTGTGTTATATGGTCAAGCCATCTTTTTTTAATGCATCTGATCAAAGTCTTCAATTATTCTACATTTTGCTGTTTGCATTCTTCTTTCATAGTCCTAATCTGTCACTTTCCCCTCGTTATCAGGAAGAAAATTTAGCGAAATCAAGAGTATAAATTAAAATGGGTCACTAGCTTACATAATGTCTTTTTCTAAGAGTAATGATAATGTCCTCTTGATTAAATTTGCTGACGATATGAAACTGTCGTTAATGTTTTTTCCTTACGAGAATCTTCTTCTTTTTTTCCTTTCTCATTTTGAACAGCTTTTACGTGGTTGATTCCTTTGATCAAATCAATCAAGTCACCTTAAAACTATTGAGATCCATATATATTTCGAAAAAAACAACATTGTAATCCAAAATAGATGACAAAATTCAATCGATATGACAATATTTTGTTGAACACGACCACAAAACAAAGTGAAGATCATCTCAATATACATTATGAATCAACTTGTTAACCTGATATTGAGCCTTCGAAGCCAAATAGAGTGAAGAATCATATGAAACACATCAAATGGCTTTGCTGGCCGATTTACTTGAAAATGTCTTTGTACTTTGACCACCCTTTTCAGTAACGTCAAATACCTCTTCTCTGACACCCCTTGTAATATCCTCTTAATCTCCGGTATCTTTTCTGATGGAATATGTATCGAAAACTTGCTCCAGTCAAGAACATCACTAAATGGCAACTCATAATAATCTGAAACAATCACGGGCACACAACCTGCATTAATGGCTTCCACAAGCCTAGGGCTAGCCACTTCATAACCACTAGGGCACAAGCAAAACTTGGCTCGACCCATTAGGGCATAGTAGTCAATGCCCTTAGGGAGGTACTCATGGACTTGCACTTGGTCATCTTTGTCCTTCCAATGGCGGAGTAGGGTTTCTCTGATGCTACCATGAGCGCCGCCAGCAAAGAAGGCAAGGATAGAGCGATTGCGGAGGTGGTGGGTTGGGGTTGGTGAGTTGAGAATGGAGCCTTGGATGTTGATTTCTGGCAGTGAAACATCTTTATTTGGTCTGAAACCTTCTGAAATGTTGGCATTGCAAAGTACTCGTATGAGGTTCTTGTATAGTTCTTTACCTAATTTCTCTTTTGAAATGTCTGGAGCCTGCATTATTCTTCCAATCAAATACATATATTTAAAGTAAACACTTGATTCTATTCTTAAATATTAAATATTAGTATGCTTGTTCTACATTTTACATTTAGTGCCGTCTTGGGATTTATTCTAAACAATAATCTTAATTATTGCTAATTCAAAAATGATAATAAGAAGACTGAGGGTTTGGATGGAATGAATGATAGAAAGCAAAATATAAAAGTAAAGCTGGTAATAAAATACTCATTCAATCCTTAATATGAGACCTAACTGGTGAGTTGATTTTGATCCTAAACATAAGACATATTTCTTATATTTATCAGTTTTTTTTAAATTACTCATATTGATACTCTCTTAAGCATAATTAAGTAAAAGAAGGAGGAAGGGTATTAAGAAAGATGATTATGGTGTTTTAGGAAAAATATGTCATATTTCTTATGATTACTTAACTCATTTAACTTTCTTAATCTAATCAAATTAGTTAAATAGGTTTTATATTAAGGATCGGAAGAATAGTTTTTTTCAACTCACATTGTAAACTCGCAACCAGCTACAGGTTAGATCGCGAGTTGCGTGTATTACCATCCTGACCCAAAAGCCTTTTGACCTAATAGCGCTGTATGTGCCTTGAGTGGGCACTAGGTCACGGGTTGAAATGTTGAGTCCGCCCCTTGTAATCCCAAATAGAAAAGGAAAGGGATGGATGAATGAAAGAAAGGACTAACCCAATCATGGCAAGAGACAATGAAATGGTCAGCGCCGAGGGTTCTGTTCCAGTAGGGGTATTTACGGGCAACGAGGTGGGTGTAATCAGTGACAATCCTCATGAGCGGGTCCCGAGCATAGGAGACCAGAGGTCTGTATAAGAAATGAACGATGTAGGCCACGCTTACGGGAAGCATAAACACATGGGCCTCATTGGGCCCTTGGGCCAAAAATGGGCTTGTCCTGCTCTCTATCTCATCCATGAAGTGCCCCTCTATCCCATATATGGAGCTCATGGGCCCAGAATGGACCAAAGGTGGCTCGCCTTCTTTGTATGTCCACACTTTGAATCTCTTCATCATCTCTATGTGACTCCTGGACAATTTTATCGTGTTAGAGTCCACCATGAAAAAAAAAAATTAATTTTACGTTATTTATTATATTGTTTCTTGCATTTTTGCTTCAATTTTAATTGGATTTTTTCATGATAAATTCAAGTAAATTTTTAACCCGCTTGGAACCCAGCAGCAATTGAGTCCAAATTAACTGATATTCATGAATGCTTCATATTATAAAATTAAAAATTAAATACAATTAGTGACTTGGAGAACGGTTTTAGTTTGATGTGGAAGGAACAAAATAAGTGCCACGTGTTGATTTTATTTACTGTTTCTAAATTAATTTCCATAGAATGCATCGTACTGGTGATCATGGTCCTTTTTTTTTTTTTGCGTCTAATGATTAGAGACGGTTTCGAAATCTCCGATTTGACAAATATAATTTCATTTCTTTCTCATAATCAATTAAATTTAATTTATTATATTCCTCTATGTATGGAATGCCTTCAAATTTAGAAATTGTATATTCTCTTTGATTGGAGAAATATTGGTGCATGAATTAGATCTAAATATAAAAAAGATTGATTTCAAATCCATCATTTTAAACCACCTTAAAACCTCGTCCGTAATTTTGAAACTTTCCAAAAAAAAAAAAATTATTCCATCAACTGGGGGGTAAAAGAAAAGAAAGAGAAAACAGAAATGAAATCACTGTGTAAGTATATAAATTTAATTTTCTGCCAAAAAGCATATAAATTTAATGATCAACAATCATAAAATATATTTTTCCGGTCCTTAATATAAGACCCATTTAACTAATTTAATTAAATTAAGAAAGTTAGGTAAGTTAGTTAATTATAAGAAATATGACATGTTTTTCCTAAAATACCATAATCATGTTTCTTAATACCTCATCTTTCTCTTCTACTTGATTATGGTTGAGGGGGTATCCATAAGGATAATTTAGAAAAAATTGATAAATATGAAAAATAGGTCTTATATTTAAGACTAAAACTAACTCAATAATTAGGTTCTATATTAAGGACCGAAGGAGTACATTTACATTTTAAACAGAGGGACATATAAATACATATAATCATACATGAGGTTCAATTTAATTTTTATACATACCCCTCGTTTTCCTTTTTTAATTTTTTTCAAATATACCATGTATATCTATTTTCATGATTGCAAATTATTAAAATATAGTTTCCTTTTTTTTTTTTGCCAACTTAATAAAATATAGTTTCCATGTTTTGATTCATTCCAGCCTGCCATATTTGATTTCTCTACTTCTACGCTTATGGAAGGAAAAAATATTTTCAATCCACAAATTAAATGAAATATATATTGCAAATAAGGAGAATATGTCAAGTTAAACAGTCTATTTATCTGTCTGGTCCCCCCCCCCAAAAAAAAAAACAATGTACATGTTTATCTTCAAATCAAAGAGCCATCATAATTAATAATATTCCTTCGGTTTTAAATATAAAACTCATTTTATGGTACAAATTGTACTAGAAAATGAGTCTTATATTTAAGATCAGATTAGCATTAATTAATTTGAATTTAAAAGTAAATAAATTGTTCAGAGGTAACCGAAGGAATTAAGTACATGTACAGTACATTGTATCAAGAAAAGTTGAAAAAGAAAAGAAATGAAATGAACTACTGTTCGCACAAAGCACAAACACATCATCTTGTTTATCCTCCAAGGTCAACCCCAAATCAAATAATTTTTCATGAGATTAAATTCGAGCCATAAATCACAAATAATGTTGATCAGAGAGCCATGACTTGCAGGAAAATTAAATCCTGTAATCCTTATATTTAATTTAACATTATATATATATATATATATTCCATAATAAGATGTAAATCACACACGATTACATTCATTTGAACCGAATATTTTACGGCTTCGTAGTGAATAGGAACTCATTAACAGCGCAGTTTTATGCAAATTATTATTTTCGATCCCTGCTCATGTAGATTATTATGCAGATGAACATATAACATTTAAAATGATGATTTTTTTTGTGTATTATTATTGATATGAAAATTTAGATTAACATTAGTAGTAATGATGAAATTAAAAACTTACTGATGAAAGGCGTAAGCATTTCTGTAAATATTCCCTCTGGGGACGAAGGTCTCATGTTGATGTGAAGTGAAGTTCCTCTCTCGTATGGCTCTCCGAATAGCCCTTCTTGCTTCTGCCAACTCTTCTTCTACCTTCAACAATCCACTGATCTCTTCCCTCTTTATCCTCTTCTTCTCCTTCTGTGTCATATATATATATATATATATATATATATATATATATAATATCAGCTCAGAAATTAACCAAAACATAGAGTAATTATTTCGTAAAAACCAGAATTAATTAGATTAGATAAGGGGGAGAGAGAGAGAGCAAGAAAGAAGGCAGGCATTTATACTTTGATGGGAGAAGCAGTGGCTGGATAAGAAGTGCTGTGGAGATGATGACGATGATGGAGTTGTGCGGGAATGAGGAGAGAAACGGCGTCGTTTCGGTGGTTGGAATAGAGGAAGACGAAGAGAAAGAGGAGGAACAAGGTTAGAACGAAGACAAGCCGTGAACTTGTGATACTGCTCCAGGTTTCCGCCATGGAAGTTATATCAGAAGCCTCAGAGCTTAGCTAGCTATATGTAGGGGAATGGGGAAGAGAGACACGACATGAGGGTCATTGTCTTTTGTCTCTCTCTCCTCTCTCTCTCTCTATATACGCATGTGTATATATATACGTGTGAGTGTATACACACTCCCATGTCGTGTAATGATTTGGAGAAAATAAGGAAGGTAATAATGTGTTGATTGGTACGAGCATTGAATTTATATTGGATGGTTTCCGGAAGGTGGTGGAGTCTGGGGGAGGCATTATATTATATTAAAGGGAAGAGCAATTATCAGAATTAATTTTTTAAGATCTCAAGAATCAGATTTTCCCACACACGGTAATAATTGATGATAGTCAACTTATATTAATTTCATATATTCTCTAATTAATGTTGTTTAATTCTTATAAGTAAAGCTGTTTCCTGTGTTACACTTTTCTAATTCTATTTATAGGGCAGAGAAAGAATCTTTTTTATCCTATTTATAAGTCACTTTACTAAATTTTTACCATGAATGTACCATATTGTCCTTTATTTATTATAGTGTAAATGGTTTTTTTTTTACAGGTGTATATTTTAAATAGGGGTAAAGTTAAAAAGTTGCTATATTTTAATAAAGAGTTGATTTATTTTGATTTTATTCAAACAAGCAATCAAACATCAGCTCCTATTGGACAAAAAAATCTTATGAGTGTGTGTAGATCAGTTTTTGAAATATATATATATATATATATATCACTATATAATACCCTAATGCTTTTTTTTTTTTTGTGAAGAAAATTGAGATGTTGCCTTTTTGTTTGGGTTAGCATCAAGCATGCATATACACCATTATAGACGCAGACTGCTTATTATGGATGTCCCATAAGCGCAATTAATTAATACTCCTCCGGTCTTTAGATGATTAAGGAAGTTAAGTAAGTTAGTTAATTATAAGAAATCTAACATGTTTTTCCTAAAATATTATAATTATCTTTTTTAATCTCCTTCTTCCTCTGTTACTTGATTATGGTTGAGAGAATATCCATAAGAGAGTAATTTAAAGAAAATTGATAAATATGATAAATGAGTCTTATATCTAGGATAAAAACCAACTCAACAATTAAGTTCTATATTAAGGACCGGAGGAGCACAAATCTAGAAAGACGCATGATCTGGTCCAATGAAGCTTTAGGATTTCCATTTCCGGTGTTGCGAAACTTTGCCTCGTTATCATCTGATCTGCTGGAATCAAGCTCATATTCTAATAAATAATAACGCACCAAACACTCAGCTTTTACTCTTTCCATATGAATTCCTAATGAGTTGCATTATTATAGGTGTTATATACAAAGAAGCACTAGTATGATGTTTAGTCCAACAAATTTTAACCCCTGACATAATAAATAAGCAGCCTTGATGTAATACATACATATATATATATATATGTCTCTATAATATGCCCCCAGATTGCAACCATGGTTTAATGGTATTTTACTGAAATTAAACACGTATTTACTGGACCGAATTATTGGTGATAGGTTAATTATGGTAATTTTTTGGCCTGAATGATAATTATGGTAATTAACCGGAGGAAAAGGAAAGGAAAGAGTAATGAGTTGAGGAGTGACGACCACCCCCCCCCCCAAAAAAAAACTCATTGAGGAACGACGAAATTGAGCAGTGGTGTGAATAAGTGAGGGTGTTATAACCAAGAAACCATATAGCCAATTTCATCTCCCAAACTAAATTATTTAATTATGCTTCACTTACTTTTTATATATAATCTTTTCTCAATATTAATTTTTTAGCTATAATGAGTTAATCAAGATGTTAAAAATTATTGTCTCCAGTCCTAAGTATATATAAAAAGCAGACAAATGATTTTAAATATACAAATCTGATTCATTTTATTTTCCAAATTTATATTTTTTAAAATTATTTTTATTAATTATATACTCCTCCGGTCCTTATTATAAGACCCAATTTGACTTTTTATTTGGTCCTAATTATAAGACCCAATCCATTTGTCTCTTATATTTATGCATTTTTTTCCAAGATAATTCTTCTAATAATGATAGTTTTAGCCAATATACTTAATTAGCAAGGATATTTTAGGAATGACAACACTTATTTATTATAAATAACCAACTTAACTTACTTCCTTAATCTCCTCAAATAAGTCAATTGGGTCTTATAATTAGGACCAGAGGAGTATTTATATTTTTTTAAAAGTATTTTATTGATTATGTATAATAAAGATGTTTTTATTCGGATGTGATTACCAAACACATAATTAGAAAGGATATTTTTTAAAAATTATTTATTATAAATAATTAAATTATTAATTACTTTTTAATATGTATAAATGAATTGTCTAACTACTATATAAGAAAATTTGTCATGTTATTAATTCTAGTTGGAAAAAAAATCTCAGAGAATGGAGAGTGCCGGAAATGATGGAGCCGTGAGAATGGGATTGAGGTGAGGAAATTCAAACTGAGGGAAGGAGTCATTTTCACTTTTCAGGGCTCCGACTCTGAAGAGGCAAGGGAGGCTGAGGCTTCTTGGGGCATTCAAGTAGGCCCCACATGTCGCCCCCGCGTGCACGCTGTCCCGGCCCCACACGTTGACCCGTGTTTCAACTCCCTCATTATTTTCGAGTGCCACATCACCACCACCAGCCTCTCATCTATCGTCTTTTTCACCTCACTTCTCCGCTCTATTTTTCCGTACTAACTTTTGTCTTTAATATAAAAGTAAATTAGGGGATTGGATTTGGTCATAATCATACCATTTTAATTTTTTAAAAATATTTTTTTTTATTGTAAGAATTTCTAAATTATAAATAATTAATTTAACTAATTTTTTTAAATCAGTTATCTAGGACGGTACTATTATTTTACTTTGTGCTATTACGTACTATTTTCAAAATTAACAACCATGTTAAATCTCTACATGTAATCTAGAGATCAAAGATGGCGTGTTCAAATCTTCTAAGAAGTATTTCCGCTTCCAAGATAAGACAGTTTATATTCGTGTTTTGCCAGAACTTGTTTGGAGAAACCTTATGCAACAGTTGCCTCTGTATTAAATCGGACCTGGCCACTTTTATTAATTCCATTATTTACTTTTTCATTTTTTATTTTTATTCAAAGTAACTAATCTAATGCGCCAAGCTTTGGCTCTCCACCACACACACATATTTCCAATTGAGCGATTCGGATCCCTCGTGAAGCCATTACCCAAGTTGTTCGCTGTGAGTTAACGTCACATCTTGTTAGATTTTTAATGTTGGCAGTCACATGGTCTGTTTTTCAAATATATATATATATATATAAGTATTATACTATTTTTTTCCCCAAAAGATTACTAACATAATTACACAGTGAGGTGAGAAATATGAAGGAAGACTTTTGGAAAAGTATAAGAATAAAGACGAAAATTAAAAGAAAATGAATTGGCGTGGCATCTGGGGGCCTAATAAGAAATTGACTTTACGCTTATGGAAAAATTAAACGAAAGAAGACGTATAAGAATATTTCACCAACCTGCGACTAGGACTGTTCACGGGACGGATCGAGACCGGCAGGCCCGTCCCGGTTCCGTCCCGATGAACAGTAACGGACAGATTTTCTGTCCCGTGTCCCGGCCCGTCCTGGGGTTGTCCTGGTCCCGGTCGGGACAGGACCGGGACGTCCCGAACATTTTTTTAAATTTTTTTTAATAAAATCTGAATTTTTTAATTATATTTTTTGGAGCTTAAACCTTATAAAAAAAATCTTTTTATTTTTTTATTTGTTTGGGCACTCTTAAACAAAAGCTCAAAATATTACATATAATAATCATTAAAAACTCTAAACAAAAGCTTTTAACACAATAAAAACTTGCTAAAAATTCTAATAATCAATAATCTCAAATCATTAACAAATATAAAAACTCTAAATAAATATATCTATAGTTCCATACAATAGTCTCAAATCTTAAAAAAATATGAAAAAAATGATATTATATAAATAGGATAAAAAATTTAAAAAAAAAGAACCGGGACGGGACCGGGATTGGACGACCCCGTCCCGTGTCCCGGTCCCTTTTTTGTCCCGTCCTGAAAAATTTCGGGACGGATCCGTCCCGTCCCAATAAGACCGAGACCAGAACGAGCCGACCTTGAACACCCCTACCTGCGACCGCATACATGTTTTTTCCTCTTGCCGTTGCGTACGGAATAAAAATGTTTACTTTTTCGGAGAATTTTCTCAAATGCCTCCATGCCTTCCCTTTCCTTCCAAGACTTACCCGAACCTAATTCCTGGCTGAATTTTCTATATACAAAATGAATTTTGAGAAAATAAAAATATGAAAAAAAGAAAATAATGTTTTTATTATTAGAGTTTTGAGATATTGATGCGTTATAAGTTTTCCCCATCTCATTTCCCTTAGGCATTTCTCGTCCTTATAGGGTGTTTCTATGATCTGGAACCTTAAACAATCGATTAATCATAACTTTTGAAAATAATTAATTAAATTTAATTCTTTAGTTACAGGTTTTTATAGAGAATTCTAAAGTGGTTGCGTCTGACTTTAATTTCTTATATTTAATTAAGTATAATGATCAGCATTCTGAAAATTGATGCTATGAAATAACTATGAATCAATTATATATAATTAGTGTGCTGGCCAAAAAAAAAAACATATGTTTAGTGGTGCAGAATGACATAAGGGCTTCAAATTGTGGTTTGACCCACACTATTCAACTCGGTTTTACCCGCCACAATTCAACCTTGTCATAATAAAGGCACGACTCCTAAAACAAAAGGGCATTAAAATGTCGTAATATAGAGTGTGCATATATGTATATTGATTATGATTCCTCAATAAATTTGACCACTCACGCCCAAAGAAAAAAAACAGTTGCTACGACGTATGGTTACAACTTAAACTATGGTCCTTCCAGCCAGTTGTCCCCCTGCGGATGCTCTATACCACAGTTTTTCATTTTCGGCTTGGTTGATAATGTATTTTAAAATATGTTATTACTACGCTTCAGTCATCTAGTCACTGCATATCTTAATTTATACTCTTCCGATTCTTAATATAAGACCCAATTTTTGAGTTGATTTTAGTCTTAAATATAAGACCCATTTTTTCATATTTATCAATTTTCTCTAAATTATCCCTATAGATACTCCCTCAATCATAATCAAGTAGAAGAGGAAGAGGGGGTATTAAGAAAAATAGTTATGGTGTTTTAGGAAAAATGTGTCACTTTTCTTATAATTAACTAATTCCTTAATCTAATCAAATTAGTTAAATGAGTCTTATACTTATATTAAGGACTGGAGGAGTATTACTTACTTCTTTTTTTTTTTTTTTTATTTTATAACTCAGTATTTTTAAATCGTTTTGGACATGAGTAATATAGTTTAAGGTTTTTCTTAGTCTGTATGAAACATGTTGAAAGAATTGTTATCAAACTCGCGACTTGACTCTCTGAGTTTAATGTTTTTACGTTTTCAGCTAACAAAATCGTGTCGATTTACTCTTAAACTCGTGATAACTGTAAACTTAGTTAAACTTACGAGTTCATTTACCGAGTTTATCATTTTTACGTCTTAAGCTTACAAAATCGTGTCAACTTACTCTTAAACTCGTACTAAATTATTAGATTTGATTATGTTTAGTGACTTTAGATATGAATTTTATAGAAATTTCTTTGTTAAATGTGATAAATTATGAACATTGATGGATATAATTTCAATTATTTAAATTTAAAATATATTTAAATGAAATTGTTCTCATTTTTATATACTAATTATTTGATTATATACTTTTAATACGAGTTTATCAATAAAAGTAAGCTTTTATGAGTTCACGATTTGAGTTTACGATACGAGCTTATATCATTCTCACGAGTTTGTTTAAACTCGCGAATTTGACAATCTTGGTTAGAAGTGCTTTATAAATAGAACCAGAAGAGTAAGATTCAATGAACAGTATTAAATTGCAAAAGAATTGAGGTTAAAAAAAAAAAGGCAAAAGAATATGGAGTGATAAAAACAGAAGAGATGGCAAAATAAATAAATAAAACCAAAAGAGGCTCCATGAAAAGTAGTAAAACCACAATACTTGTATCATAAGTATACCATAATGGCGGTGTGTTATTTCAAACACTAATTTATTTTTGTGATAACTCACACGATTATTTTATATATATATATATATTTATAAAGAGTTAGAACTCACAACTCACGTTTGCTATGTATATATAAATTATATAAATTTTTTTCGTGAAAATTAGATATACGGTTAATTAAGCATCATCACATTAATTTGTTCAGGAAACTACACGCTTTTACCAAAATCATAGTTCAGATGGCTTCACATATGAAAGCAAATACAAATATCTCAGCAAATATAGAATATTTCTCTGGTTCTAATTATAAGACTTTATTTATAGTCTACAAATAAAGTTTTATAAATAAGACCGGAGGTAATATATGCTTTTTATATATCTTCATGCTCCTTTGTTTCCCCCATTTTTTGTGCCTTCAATGTAATGTTTCTTTTTGTTTTTTTGTTTTTTTGTTTTTGTTTTTGCTTCAGTGGATTTCAATCAGTTAGCCAATATAGCTATAATTTTGCGATTTCCTGAATTTGTTCCCAATCCTTTCTTTTATATATGCTCAGAATAATCATCCGCCCACATTATCTGATGATTCAGTTAGGAAATAATTATCTGATTAAAATCATATATATACTTGTCATTGGCCAATTAAAAATAGAGGCCCTTCAAAAATCCACAGGATTTATTTTGAGGGACAAAAACACTCGTCACAGTATCAGATAGACATCGAATTGGCATTTTAATTAAGATAAAAGCCTAAAATTATTTATTGGGAAAATAATAGAAATTAACATGTTTTGACTACACTTGACTTGAAAATAATAACATATTTTTGTAGGAAGTATTTATTTGAGATTATGCAATTTTCATGTTTTTTTTTCATTCTCCCTTATTTATTTTGCACCAATATACCTCTTCTTTTTTTGAGTTGAAGTGGCAAGTAATAAGATTACAAGCAAAATCAGACTCGTAATCTTTTTATTTATAATAAAATTTTCACACTACTAATTATAAGATCATTTGCTAGTAAACCTCGTTTCTAATTTTGCTGTTTTAATAAAATTGTTTTTCTTAAAGAATCAGAGTTATTATTTCACAAAACTGCCAAATTTTAAGGAGACAAGGAGGAGAGATTGGGGTGATGGGAATTTAGGGAAGGAGTTCTGAAAAGCGTACGGGTATGATCCACGATGAGCTGGACGTTTCGCAATCCAAATCGAAAAAGCCTTTAAAAACCCAAACAAAACACGTGGGAATGAAATTAAGCCCATTCTTTATATAATTCATGGGACAATTTCAATAAAGGACCGTAGTAAATCATTATTTACCAATTAGGTCTAAAGAATTCTGAAAATACTACTTTCGGTCTTAATTATAAGAGCTAATTGATTAATTTGAGAAGATTAAAAAAATAAGTTAAGTTAGTTATTCGTGATGAATAGAAATTGTCCTAAAATATCTTTACTAATCAAATGTATTGGCTAGAACTATTATTATTAGAAGGACTTATTTAAAAAAAATACATAAATATGATAGAGAAAGTAGATTAGGATTTTATATTTAGAATAAAATAAAAGTTAAACAAGATCTTATATTAAGGACCGGAGGTAGTATATGAGAGAATTTTGAAACTGAAGTGGAAACAAAAATTTCGAAGCAAAATAACGAAAGTAACCCCACAAAATGATAGTTAAGCTCACGACTTGTCATTTTCTCAAACTATACTAACTTGTTAGTGATTAACAAACTTGTTAAATATCAGAATTTTATCGATTCGATTAGTAAATAAAGTTTTACTGTAATCCTTTACTAAACTTTTCCCAAAGCTCATTCATACGTGAAATTATTTTTATGATACATTTATAAATAAAAATATGTGTATTGAAACTACCCTTTTATGATAATTCTTATATTAATAGGGATATTTTTAAAAAAATTATTAATTTGAGAGATAAAATGAATTGAGATTTTATATTTAGAATTAAATTTAATTTATAAATATTTAGAATTGAAAATAACTTTTGCTATTTAAGCAAAAAAATGATTTTAAAAGAGCTACACCAATTAGACGTAATAATACTCAAATAATAATTTTAAAAAAAGTGATTATACTGTATAATGCATTGACGTGTAGAGAAATGAAGAGAAATATTTGTGTAATAGTAGCAGCTATGGTCACAGTTCAACAACTCGCCCTTCTCTTGCTTTTATTGCACGTCACATGTTTTCATTATTACTACAATGGAAAATGACTGAAGGTTTAATAATAATATATTTTTTATCGAAATTATGTAAATCAAAAACAAAAATGCTGGACGCAATAATTGTCCCTCTCATTAAATTGTTAACTGTAAGTTGCCAAGTTACTCAATTATCCTCCATTCGTTTATATGACCGAAAAAGTCGGACTTGGGTAAACATCTGGAAAGTTGCTGGAGAAATGCTAAACGAAGAAGAAGTCAAAGGGAAATTTACAAGAAAGACGATTACCACATTAACCAGAAAATCACCCCCCCCAAAAAAAAAAGATGATAATAATAAACAAACCTCGAGTGAAAAAAAAATGAAAAGAATGGAAATTAAACAACATCTTCAAACTTCTAATATGACACTATCTCACAGTTATAGAAAATCCTACAAATCAAATGAATAAATAGTACCATCTCAATAACTTGGCAGAATCGCCTTTTACTATGCTACTACTTTCACAAAGATTCCCCAGAAAGACTTTTGACTCTTTCGAGAAAATCTACCCAACTTAAATAATATGTTTCCTATTTACCACAAATATCATATAAATCACTGATGAACCCTGTCACACCCAAAGTTGACGCGCCAATCCAACAATTTGAGAGTAGCCGCATAATGTGCCAAAGCACCAAACACAACAAAAACATGAAATATCTGATGACTATGCCCAGCAAGATCAAACCAACCGGGCTTCCATCTTTCTGGTATTCTGCTAACATAGAACATTGTCCCTGTCAAGTAAAATAAGCCCATGGCAGCTTCATATGCAAGTGTGATATTCCTCCTAGGATTTCCCCAGTTCACAATAGTGGCATGAATTGCAGGGATGATGCCAAAAAGTCCCATGGAACAGAACAGCATGGCTCGAAAAGCTCGGTATTTGTTGGTCGTAAGAGCAGGCGAAAGCAATGTTATAATGGTGAACAATCCCATGGCTGTGATCCCTCCAAGGTAGATGATTTGCCAATGAGGATCACACAAGAAGACGTAGTAGATTTGAGGGAAAAAGGAGGTGATGATCATTACAGTGATTCCGACATAATCTATTCTTAAAAGGAACAGGTTTAAGGTATGGGAGTGACAGGAAAAGAGGTGGCATGTGCTGCTAGAGAGAAGACAGAACATAGAACCACCTAAGAAAACAAAGAATGGCCATCTAGCTGGTCCCAACTCTGATGATTGAACTTCCAGTTTCAAAGGTGCTTGATGGTTTAAATCAATCAGTAATGGTGTTCCCTGCAGGTTCATAGCATGTCAGTTCCTCAGGGGGAAAAAAAACATAAAATAGAGATTTCAGAAGTAAGTTTGTGAGCTGACACACCAGAAACAGATCTTTGAAGTTCTGGGAAACATTTTTGTCAGCGCTTGAAGAAAGTGACCTTCAGATAGATGATAATGCAAGTTTAGAGTACAATCGATCAACAAATATATAAGCCGATTGAAAAAATAAATCACTGTTACTTTACTATTTATTCCCATTTTGTTATTTTAAACTTCGATTTTTTCTTACAATGTATGTCTTATTTTTTATGTACTCGTGTATGATGCATGGAGCCCATGCTAGTTGGCAATAATGAATTAATTCTAGATGGCACATTGCATCATTTGATGCACGTGTTAGGACGCGCTAAAATACAAAGAGAGAAAAGGGAAGAAGATTTGATGAAAGTCAGAGAATGGTTGATAGACAGAGTTTGCTGAGTGCTGTGAATCAAGTTAGCTAACCAAAATTGCCAAGAGAGTTAGGTGAGCAACCAAACACAGCTCCCAGGTCATGGTTGTTGTCTGCAATTTAAGATCTGACGAAGAAATTATTTCTGTTCCTAAGGCTTTTTTTTTTTAATAAATTTTTTTTACTTTTGGGTACAAAAGAAAATTTGAAGAGTGAAATAGATTGCTCCAGCTGAGTTTCTAGACACACAGGACATTAGAATTTTACCAATTGAGCAAACCCTATCCTTATACGCATTTCTGAGACTTGTTTGAGGACTGAAACAATGACTGTTATATGTTCTGTTCCAATTAAATTCTTAGTTTTTGGACCCAAAAAAATTACTCATCCGATCCTTAATATAAGACCTATTTAACTAATTTGATTAGATTAAGGAAGTTAGGTAAGTTAGTTAATTATAAGAAATATGACATGTTTTTCCTAAAACACCATAATCATCTTTCTTAATATCCTCTCTCCCTCTTCTACTTGATTATGGTTGAGGAAGTATTTATAAAAGTAATTGAGGAAAAAATAATAAATATAAGAAACATGCCTTATATTTAGAATCAAATTCAACTCAACAATTAGGTTTTATATCAAGGACTGAAGGAATATCAATAAAAAATGCCCTCAGTCATTTTTGTCATCAAGTTTAATGGGGTTACGAGAAATCGCAGCAGATGTTGTCGTTTGAAGAAGAACGACACTTGAATGAAAAATTCCAGATGATCAATTGATGATCACGTTAACTCTCATTTATGTCATGTACTTTAGATTTTGTAACAGAAAACTAAATTCCGAGGATAAAATAAGCTTGTTGTCGTAAATGAGTTGCTAATCTCCTCTAGGTTATATATTTCAGGGCCTAATCATTTATGACTCAAAATCTTCCAACACAGCAATCGCAGGAAACATAACAGAGCATAGATTCTCTGACAGTGAGCCTGTCATTTACACAAACACATAGAAGAAAAGAATTGGTTTGGGGGAAAAAAATAGGAATGTATTGAAGAAACCTGGTAAATAGGCCTAAAAGATCCGCCACTTGAGGCTGCATCAAATTCGCCAGAGTCAATCCCAAAAACAGCAAAAACCCAAACAAGTGCCTGCAAATACAATAAAGGAAGAACGAAAATATAAAATATTAGTCAAAATAAAGAAAGAAACAATCAAGAAGATCAGTTATTGGAGTAATTATGGAAGAAGCAACGAAGCATGAAGAAGCAGCTTACGTCCAGACGTTGAGAGTTTCGTTATGCCAACGGAAGACGCTGAGGAGGGCTTGCTTGAGAGGCCAATTTGCTCTGTAATAATGGAGAATATACTCGTTGTCCTTCATGTACTCCGGCAGCTCCCAGAATGACAAAAGAGGGTAGCGTCTTGCTTTAACGACCCTTCTGATCTCCTCCTGATCCTTTCCTGTCTTCTTCTTCGTTCTATGTTCCTTGGTGGGAGTGTAAGACAAAGCCTGCAAATGGGTTTCCTCCATTGTTTCTCTTCCTTTCCTCTTCAACACAGCCCGTGCCTCAACACAGCTCATGTCTTTTCTCCCAATAATCCCTCTCTCTCTCTCTCTCTAGAATTGCCTTATTGTGTTT
The DNA here is from genome assembly GCF_004799145.2 of Neltuma alba. Lineage (NCBI taxonomy): Eukaryota > Viridiplantae > Streptophyta > Magnoliopsida > Fabales > Fabaceae > Neltuma > Neltuma alba. Next base: position 35,247 of record NW_021637455.1, read on the forward strand.
GAAGAATAATGCGTGGCTTATTTTGAGCTTGGAAGGAGTAATGGAAGGGGTACAACTGGAGGAGGCAGAGCATTAAAGAAGGCTCACAAATACGAATACGAAAGGTGAAGCTCGTAGGCTCTACTATTCTGGCGAGTTGGTTAGGTGTCGTGTGGTACGCAATTTTATAGCCTTGCCCCAGAGAAGAAGCCATCGAATATGGTAGCACTGGCATAAATGCAATAATAATAATTAAAATAAAATATTAGTAATATAGTAAAATATACGTATGATGTTTGGTCAAAGTGAAAAAATTGAGATCTTTTGTTGCTGGGTTTAGGTTACTTAAATTGAAAATCTTCCCAACTGTCCCTGCCTTCTTTCCTGTTAGCTTAACTTTGAGCCATGCATCTTCATTCTTCCATATAATTCTTGCGCTGTTTTATTTATACAATAATACAAACTCTTCCAGTGTTCCTATCTACTTTGTCGGTTTGTCCACATAGACCAAAAAAAAGGGAAGTGTTTTTAAATCTTTACTTTCATTTAATATTTTATTATCCAACGGGGATATTATTAAAAATAAGTAGTAATTATACCTTGAAATTTGGAATATGACGTATATTCTTTAAAATTAAAACAATTGAGGAGATGTTTGGATTTGTTTTTTAAAATTAATTTTAAGGATTAGATATATGAAAAAATATGTTTCAACTTGCGTATAAAAAAAAAAACTTTTTTGAGAGCTGAAACAAACAAGAACAGAGGCTACATGAAGATATTTGTATCCGTCTTCTGAATTTTGATGGTATTTGCAATTAAGGATGGAAACAGGCCAGGCCAGGCCAGGCTTTGCTCTTAACAGGCCAGGCCTGTTTTGGAGCCTATTAGCCTGAGCCTGGCCTGTGGCCTGTTACAGGCTTATTTTTCAGCCTGAGCCTGGCCTGTATAAAGGCCTGGCCTGGCCTGGCCTGAAGCCTGTTAAAAAGCCTGTATTTTTAAAAAAATTCAAATTATAATAATTATTTTTTTTAAAAAAAGCTAAGATTTAAAAACGTACATAATAATTAAATTTTTAGTCTTGTCTTTTATTTAAATTTTAGTATCATAAGTACTATTTTAAATCTTAATTATAATTTATAAGAATATTATTGAAAACTAATTGTAATTATATGTTAAAATTTAGAATAAGACTACGTTTAAGTACACACAAAAAATTAAAATTAAGACAAATAAATAAAGAGAAAAAAATACTAATTTTATAATAAATAAAGAGGGTATCATACTTAAATTAACATAATACGTAAGTTAGTTAATTTATCATTCTTGGAACAAAATTTTTCTTTCCTATTTTCTTTATATTTTTAAGATTTAAAAATCACATTATTTATTGATATTATTATTTTAAATTATATTTTTATCTTCACTTGTCATCTAAACTTCAAAATCTAAGAAAAGATTAAGCTATTAACTATATATTAAAATTAAAAAATAAATTAAAAGAGCACATTAACAATAATAGCATTAATTAATTTTTTCATATATTATGATTATAAATTCCTAACAGGCCCAGGCCGGCCTAACAGGCTTAACAGGCTTTTTAAAAAGCCTAAGCCTGGCCTGTTTAGTTAAACAGGCCTTCAAACAGGCCTGAGCCTGTCTTTTTTGGGAAACAGGCCAGGCCAAATGCAGGCCAGGCCATAGGCCCCTGACAGGCCGCCTGGCCTGTTTCCACCCCTATTTGCAATGCTATCACAAGCCATAGGTAAAACTAATTCTAATGTGAATTTCAAATATAATTAAATTTTTTATGTCATTCACTGTCATGTCTATTGTAGGTCATTTTCGAAGTATCAACGTCCTAAAATCTAATTTGTTTAATATTTATTAGTAATTTTAAATATGAGTAAAAAAAGTAACTTAAAATAAATACGTATATTTATTGATCAAGTAATAAATTCAACCGAACCTTATCCATTAAAATTATTTTTGTTTAAATTTTTGTTATTGATATTTTATGGATAGATGCTTAATAGTATTAAATAGATAATCGTTGGCCCAAAAAGAAATAGATAGATCATCGATGAACATAATTACAAGCTTACCTTGTCTTAATTAAATATTTTAAAGTGATTTAGAAAATGGTCGGGAACCATTTCTCTTCCAACCACCTGGTACCACCTCGAAAGTTACGGGTGAATTGCTCTTCAAAGGTCAAAAATTTCAACGTGAAAGTTACACTCAAAGACCATACAAAAATTAATTATCTAAAATGAATGTAGTACCTCTATCTATAAGAGTTAACTTGATATGTAATTTAGTATAAGATTTTAATTTATTTTGTTTATTATATTTATCTATTTTTTTAAATTTGTTTGTGTAGTAATTGTATATATTGAAAGCTCCATCAAATCATAATTTACTCAAACAGTCAACCAGTTCTTATATTAAAGACCAAATCAATAATACACGATATTAGAGGCAGTACTAAGTTTCTTGCGGCATTAGTTTTCAACTACAAGACGGCTTGCACATGCCTAAGTCCAAAATTTGACCTCAAGTTCTTAATATAAAAGGTAATTAATTAATTTGAGGATATAAAGAAAATTTGTTAAGTTAGTTATTCGTAATAAATAGGTATTATCTTTTTTGAAATATCCTTGTTAATCATGTGTATTAGCCAGAGAACAAAAAATCAGGCCTAATTGGCCGGTTAAACCGAAAAACCAGCCAGTAGTCCAATTTGGCTTAAATGTTAAACCCGTGGAGAGTTGAACCGGTAACGAACCAGTTAAATCCTAGTGAACCGGTGAAAAACAGTATGAACCACTAATGAACTGATTTGGATGATTATGTTATTAATGGTCCTATTTTTTTCTCATTCAGCTCTGAATCTCTCAGCTCTTATAGATTTAAATGAATTTTAATGATGATTTTGGTATTAATGATTGTTAATTTTAGTTAATGATGAATCATAAGGATCAAAATTCTCAATGTTGCTATACTTTGTTATTGTTACAATCAAACTATTATTATATTTCCTTATATTTTGTTATTAGTAATTATTAATTTTGTTCTATCTTGTTATTTTCAATTAAATTATATTATTTTAATATGACCAGTTGGACCCTAAGTTGATATCGATCAGACCAACTGACCCTTGAACTACTATTTCAACCGCTTTAGTGTCTGGTCCAGTTTTTTATTTCTTGGTATTAGCTATATAACTATCATTTGATAGAACATTTAACATATTACTTTTGATTTTTAATGTAAGATCTGGTTTGATTTTTATTTTGATCTAATATATTTTGTCTTTCATATTTATGTTTTTTTTTTTCAAAATAGTCCTTTTAATAATGATAGTTCTAAGAAATATACTTGATTAATAAGGATATTTTAGGAAAGACAATACCTATTTATTGTAAATAACTAACTTAATTTGTTTTCTTAATCTCCTCAAGTTAATTAACTAGCTGGATCGGACATCGTATTAGGTTTGATTTTTCATTAACTTGCTTTGATAGAATTTGACTTTTTTTTTTAATCTATAGACAGAAATTGCCAGGGTGGCAATTTAAAGAATTTAGTCCCATGTCCGCAGGGTCAAAACTTACAGAGAAACATTTACGAGGTTCACTAAATAAATGTTCGTAATTTCAAAAAAGTGTGAATCTCACTTTATCTCAGGTTGGCATAATATTGTCTGTATTTAGTTAAGAAAAATAAGAGGACCCAAAAAAACCTAAGACTTGATGACGACGACCCGAAAAAAAGCGAGAACATTTGCTTCCAATTACATGTAATAAATTATTAGTGCATTCTAAATAATTCAAAATTTTAAAGGTTTTTTTCTTAATTATAAATTCTAAAAAAAGTTGGCAACTTGTGATGGGAAGGAAAGTTGCTGTCCTAATTGCCATTTATGGCTGATACAATAATACAACATGACTATATATGACACATTTTCTTGCAACTTTTTCCCCTAACGTGACCACATAATCAAATAACATAATTAACAATAATAAAGTGGCTTATGACTTAAGATTGAGAAAGATAGGTAAGAAATATTTGTGAATTGCAAGTAAAAACTAATACAACCCTAATCAATAAGCAATTCTGATCTGTTTGGTCGGAGGGCAATAGTAACGAGAAAAAATTGTAATGAATTGTCTTTTTTTTTTAAAAAAAGATCTGGAGTTAAAATTTTTTAATTATTTTTTCCTATTGTTTTATCTTTCTTTTTTATAATTCCATTTATTTATTTTTCAAATTGAATCCATCAAAATCTACTCCCTTCCTTTTATTCTCCTCCAACCAGGAAGGAGAGGTATGGGATTCAAATCTCACCAAATCTATATAAGAATTTTATTAATAGATGATTTGTAAATACTCTTTTGATCCTTAATATAAGACTTAATTATTGAGTTGATTTTGGTTCTAAATATAAGGCTTAATTCTCATGTTTTTCAGTTTTTCATAAATTATTTCTATTGATATTGTCTTAACCATAATCAAGTAGGAGAGTGAGGGAGGACATCAAAAAAGATAATTATGATATTTAAAAAAAATATGTCATATTTCTTATAACTAATTAACTTATCTAAATTTCTTAATATAATCACATTAATTAAATAGTTATTACATTAATAACCGGAGAAGTATTTATTTCTATTGTGAAACTTGCTCTAGTTTTATTTTATTTTTTTTGGACCAATGCTCTAGTTTTATTTAGTCCATGGAGGTAACTCACATGAATTTTATAGGTAAGAAAAAAATTGTTATTTGTTAGATAAATACGTAGGTCAACTATAACATTAACAAGCATAAAGGAAAATTGACCTCATCAAAAGAATTTTAAAAAAAATAAAGGGGAACATTAATTGAAGCCATCCGGACCATGCCCATTAATCCTTCAGCTTACTTTGTTCGAATGAAATTGTCTTTTCATTAAAAAAAAAAAAGAAAAGAAACAGGCCATGTTGGTCGGTTATTTTAAATTCCATTGACCTTGAATCCGATAATATTGGAATATAAATAATTAAATATTGCGAGTCAAGAATTAATTGTTATATTAAAAATTATTTTTCAAATAAGTTATGACATTAAAAAAACCTTCACTGCAGAAGCAAATTAGTACAAAGCATAAGAAATGCTAGATACTCCCCAAACTACAAAGTTATGTAATTAATCTCTTGTCCACAACTAAATAATGAACTTCTCGTTATAATTGATGAAATATGTGATGTTAACAAGAAGAGTGTGCTTAAACACACACACACACCCACGTTGGTTCTAATTATATGAGTTTGATAATTAATTTGTAGGAATTTAAAAAATTGATTTTGTTATTTATGAAAAATGGGTATTAATTATCCTAAAATATCCATTTAATTATTTGTATTGAAAACAATCTTTTTGATGAAAATTTCTCTTAACATGTGCAATTAATAAAAATAACTTAGAAATTACAAAATCAGAAATCGAATTGGATGGACGTTTTATATTTAAAATAAAAAAAAATCTCTCAAGTGTTTGGGTGGGAGAAAGAGTATACCCCTCCACTTCTAAGAATGTGTTTGGATGAAACCAAACCGTGGTTTGGAAAAGTGATTCTGGAGAATAGATTCTGGGGAAAATAGATTCTGTGAAGAATAGATTTTGTAAAAAAGTGATTCTGAGAAGTGAGAGTGTTTGGATAGTTGTTATCAAAAGCACTTTTTATATATACAAATTACTAAAAAAAAGACATAAGTTAATATGATAATTACAGAAAAAATAGATTTTATGATATATTTTAATTTGAAGGAATAAAATTGTTAATAATATGTTTTTTACCAACATAATTAATAATACATAAGATAATATAATTAATAAATAATTAATGTGTATATATATTTATAAAATATAAGATTAAATATATTTATAAAAAATATGTTTATAAAAAAAATAACAAGATACATATCATATAGGCCCTCACACTCTCCCTTTTTTCTCCAAAAGCAAAAAAATTTTGCTTTTTTCAAAACCATGGTTTTGGTTTTTGGAGGGGGTGTTTGGGTGATTAAATCCCCAAACCATGGTTTGGGTCCCCAAACCATGGTTTGGGGTGTCACCCAAACAGACCCTGAATGTAAATTATTTATAGAGAAAAGCTTTAATTCTAAATAAAAGTTATTTATAATATATTTAATGCTTATTTTTTAATTTTATTATTATTTAATTTTTATTGGAAAGAAAGAAAGAATATGAAAATGATTTGTAAATGTGGAAAGAAAAAATTTTAATAAGAAAAAAATTGGAAATTTTTGTCAATTTAATACATTTTTTGTGTGCAAAAATATATTACAAGTGATTCACACTAAAGATTAGAGTGGCACTGTTAAAAATGTGTTATATAAGTTAATAGCCTTGTAATTTAGTGGTATGAAGTTTGCTATAAGTGGGAGGTTGGGATTCGATCCTCATTATAAACATATATCGTTAGTACCTGCTCTTTTAATTTAAAAAAATAAAAAAAATGTGTTATGCAAGTTAAACCATGTTTTAAAACAATTTAGTGGGAATGGTCAGTATCTTGTGGGAAACAAATAAAAAGAGTAGAGAAGGAGACGAAGAATTTTTGGTTTGCCGAAGGGCATCCAGATTCCCACCAGCTTGTGGCAAATATGGATAAGGGTGGGTTATCTGGTAATTAGTTAAGAGTTAGGTGATCGGTGGCTGCCAAACAGACCCCCATTAATACTTGCCTTTATTGCTATTATATTCTCATTAATTATATGCTTCCCTCAAGAAACTTGAAAATCAACGAACCCCCATTTCTATGCTGCGTCCAAGGACGTCTTGTCTTACTAATACAGACTTTGTGAAATTTACTATTGAGTGTGAATTACTCCTTAATTACTTGGCCAAAAAAAAAAAGATGTGAATTACTCCTTAATTATCATTTTAAGAGTATTAATTTAGGTTTTAAAAATACATTAATTTTTTGATAATTTTATTTATCTTTAACAAGGAGTCTTTATTTTCAGATGTTATAGCGGATGAGGATATTTAAATAAAATATCGCTATATTTGTCATTTAATTAAGCGGTTGAGGTTCGATTCCTAGCTTTTATATATACAGCAATCTAGTTGTAAAGGGTCTCTCCCTTCTCTCCAATTCTAGTACTTTCAAGGAGATTAACATCAAGCTCTGTTATCTTTAAGTTTTGCCGAAAGAAAAATATCATTATATTTTGTTAAATTTTAGGGTTATTTATTGGTTTCTTAATTTATGTACATAACTTCAAAATGACAATTATTGTTATGAACATGAAATGTATTGTTTCACGCTCCAATTTACAAGCACTTACAGAACTGACAAGGGCAAAAGATAAGAATATTATACTCTTTCCGATTCATAATATAGGTCACTTTAACTAATTCATAAAAATAAAAAAATGATAGTTAATTTATTAAATTTGTCTCAAATCAATTGTATAGTTAAAATTAATAAATAAATATCAATTACTCTTTAAATAATTTATATTTTGCATCAAAGTCATCTTTTTATAAGTAAGGAGGGAAGAGTAAGATGGAATGAAAGATTTGCAAGTTGCATAGAATAAATTAAAATTGAGGACAGAAGTCAAAATCCCACACCTGAGGGATCATTTGTGTTCATTTGAGGAAACCCATAATCTTTATGGCGCCTTTCAGCGTTTGATTCCCATTCCTCTGTATGGAAATCACCTTCTGACCCATCCCATGCGTTCACCCACCAGAAACAGACGACTTGCCTTCACCCGTACGCTGCATAAAATCTAATAAATGAGGCATGAATCAATTTTGTAAATATTTTTATTTTATATTCACCGGATGAGTCTCTTGAAGTTGGGTGAAAATAGGAATAAGTCGTGTTTAATATTTTATAAATTCACTGGCTTATATTGAATTCTTCTGTATGCTTATCACCTCATTGCCCATCCCTCTGAACTTGAAGGCAACTATTTTAAACTGGGGTAACACTTGGCTTTTACAATATATGAAAATAACAGGATTAATATAATTTTTAGTTTTTTAAGTTTATTTTTATTTTAGTTGTCACCCTTCAAATTTCTTTTTTTGGCTAAACTGTTCTTCAAATTTTAAATTATAGGTTTTGATCCAAGATAAAATGATTAGATTTTTTGCTGAATTATATAGATTAATATTTTAAATAAAAAGAAACCTGTGTTCCACATGCGTCTCCTGGGATTCGCAGCTTCCAGGTCTTTTTCCTCTCCCGCGCTGGCTGGGTCGAACACGGCCTGACCCATTTGCACCAGCACTTGGACTGGGGCCTGTTACAACTGCCTCTTTGTGGGCTGAGATTCCAGGGGGTGGTAAGTCCCGGAAAACATTTGATAGAATCTTGATGAGTTCCTATGCCTGGCCCTCGTCAATTTCGGAAATTACAGCAGCGGCTGCTGGGATGGAATCGGGTTTTGAACACTTCAATCAGATTTTTAGTGGCGGGAATTACATATTCGAAATCTCATAAAGACTCGAACCATTACGCGGATCTCTTGCAGCTCTGTAAAAACATCGCCGGCTTAAAAAATGTGCATGCGCAGATTATTGTTCGAGGTTATGAACAAAATCAATTTCTGGCAACTAAGCTTATTGGAAGTTACGCCGAGCTCGGTCCTCCCAATCTGGAAAGCGCAAGGAAGGTGTTTGACATATTGTCTGAAAGAGATGTATTTTGTTGGAATGTGATCATCAAGAGCTATGCGAATGTGGGTCCTTTTGTTGAAGCCTTGAATGTGTATGATGAAATGCGCTCAAATGGCATAACCCCAAACCGTTACACATACCCTTTTGTGCTAAAGGCTTGTGGCGCAGAGGAAGCTCATAAAAAGGGTCAACTGATTCATGGACATGTTGTGAAATTTGGTTTGGACTTTGATCTATATGTTGGAAACGCTCTTGTGACGTTTTATGCCAAGTGTAAGGATCTTGACATCTCTAGAACAATATTTGATGGGATTCTTCAAAAAGACATAGTCAGTTGGAATTCCATGATCTCAGGATATACCACAAACGGGTACATCGATGAAGCGATCCGGATCTTCTATTCCCTTTTGAGGAATGATGTCACTGGTGCCCTTGATAATACCACTTTTGTAACTGTTCTTCCAGCACTTGCTCAGGCTGCAGATATCCAAGCAGGATTCTGGATTCATTCTTACATTGTAAAGTCGGGAATGAAACTCAATGCTGCTTTGTGCAGTGGTCTTATATCCTTGTATTCAAACTGTGGCTATATAGACATAGCAAGAGTCATCTTTGACCGAATCTTTGACCCCGAGAGAAATATTTATGTGTGGAATGCCATAATTAGATGCTATGGGATGCACGGTTTTGCACACGAGGCACTCAGTATGTTTAAACAACTAGTTGAAGATGGCATACGCCCCGATGGGGTTATATTTTTGTCTTTGTTATCTGCTTGTAGTCATGCAGGCATGCTGGCAGAAGGTTGGGATGTGTTTCAATCCATGGAAGCTTATGGAGTTCAGAAAACTGAAGCACATTATGCTTGTGCAGTGGATCTCTTGGGGAGAGCTGGCCATTTAGATACAGCTGGGGAGCTTATCAACTCCATGCCCATTCAACCAGATAAAAATGTGTATGGTGCCTTGTTGGGTGCTTGTAGAATACACAAGAATATAGAGCTGGCTGAATTTGCTGCTGAGAAGCTATTTGTGTTGGATCCTAATAATGCAGGGCGTTATGTAATTCTGGCACAAATGTATGAGGATGCAGGTCGGTGGAAGGAGGCAGCAAAACTGAGGACATCGATCAGAGAGAAAGAAATTAGGAAGCCAATTGGGTATAGCTCCGTTGAGCTGGAATCGGGTTATATAAAATTTGGCGTCAACGATGAGACTCACCCATTTACTTCAGAGATCTTTGAGACTTTGATGAGATTGGATGGGATAATGGCGCAAGTAGGTATCCACTGATGGGATACTAAGCTATCCAGCCTCCTCAGTCTGGAAGTGATGTGCCATCATCACTATTCTTAAATACCATTTCAAACAGAGCTTGCCAGTTTTAACGAAGGCAGACGAATCTGCTGAGAAAGTATCGTGTTATCTATTTTATGGCAGACCGGATGCAATTTTTGGGGGGGAAAGAAAAGGTAATAACAATGCACTTGAACAATACTTTTTAGTGTTTTTTAACCCTAATTTTTTAACTTGTTTAGGTGATACTGATGATGCTAAATTGATGTCATTTTATGCACGCTCGTGCCTCTTAAACGGTGCTCCCTCAAACTAAGATTCTCCCCTTCGGTCCTTTTTAGTGACATCGTGGCGGATTTGGGCGAAATTGGGTGCTAAATGTAGGTGGTATTGACTGTTGAGAGAATGATGAATAATATATTTCTGTGGTAAATTCACAAGACGATACAAATAAACGAAATGAATTTCCAAGGCATCACTTGTCCGTAAGGAAACCAATCTGGTTTCTTCATATAACATATACAACTGCAAATAACCCATCATCCATCCCAACATATAGTCTTCAATTACAGATTGACAATGGATCTCATACTCAAAGTAACGGCAAACTGAGATGGATACCTTTCATATATGCTTGTTTCTTATTGTGCAACATCGTAAGCTGCCATCGTAAATAGAGAAAAGGAAAAAGATGAAAACGGAGAACAAGACAGGTACTTCCAGTGGTACTGAGGTCACGAGAAATGTCACAACAACGTCCACGAAAAGATAAGCGGCGAACTGATTGAAATGGAAGTTGCTCTTTTATTGAAAAGTATATATACAGGTGCAGGCAACATACAAGAGCCAAAACGAGCTTCATAGGGTGAGGGGGTAGATGAGAGAATAACTATGCGAGTTGCAAGCTTCATAGAATGAAGCGGTAGATGAAAGAGAATGCCTATGCAAGTTGCAAAGGAGGCAAGAGGAGGACTTTGTCAGCATTTTCAAGAACAGAAGCAAGAATGAAGATATGTTTCGCAGAAGAGACATGGCTGAGCAGAGAGATTATTCTCAGTCCTTGAGAAATCCTAATTTTTCTATCAGGGAACGGATATCAGCACCGCTGCTGCCGTCACTAGCCTCAGCAATGTTGGGGCTGTCCAGTGCAATGACATCCGAGAGAGGATAGCTTCTATTGTTATGGAGTTGGCTGATTGCACTACTACCAACTCCCTTCAGTATAACACTTCTGTGTTGACCACCAAGCAATCCTTCATAATCAGTCTCACCACATTCTCCCACAAACACCAACATCTTCGACAGCTCAAAACCCCACCGAACATAGAGGTACCTAGAGGAGAAGTTGATCAAGTCAAGCAGATTGCAAAATAAAATTTATGCAGTTATTTTGTCGTGTGATAGTCAATAGAGGATATTATGCTATAAGGGAAAAGAGAGTTCCTAGATTCAGATGCTTCATTTAAATGCCATTAAAGAAACCAGGTTCTTGCACCTTTTATACTATCAGCCTATCAACAACGAATTATTCATAAACCACGATTGCTTTAATGTCAAGAATACATATACTGGCACAGAAAGTGGAAGACTATTCCATAATAACTTTGCTTTAATAGATGCATAGTTCTATCCGAGGATTTGAGAAGGTAATGCTGCAACTGTCCATTGCGCACCTTTTTATCAGCAAAATTAGAAAAAAGAAACACAGTAAAAAGCTCAGAAAGTTAATTTACCAGCACTGGTTGAAGCAAAACATTGGCAGTGAAGATTAAACGATACCTGAGGGCTTGCGAACGAGATGCCAGTACTGGAATTACGTTCATTCTTGTCCCATTTTGACAATAAATAACATGACAACGTAGAGCCTGGATTCTCAGAAGCTTCCGAAGTTCCTTCACAGGAGGAGCCTGTAAGATAAAAAGAACATAAAATTTTAAGGAATAGTCCGTCAAAAAATATTTTTAAAGGAACCCCAAAAAAAAAAAAAAAAGAATCCTTATGAGACACTTACATGTAAATCCAGTCACAAGCTTAAAGCTGGGGATGATATTTTTCGCACAAAATCATAAACAACCAGAAAGAAAAATTTACCTTTCCCGGCTTTTGCAGTTTGAAAGCATAACAGTAGTCAGTAGAAAGCTGTTCAGAAGGAGTTACAATCTGCTCCTCCACCTCATCCTTCTTATCGGTGATTGATGCTGCCCAACGTACCAAAGTTTTCCTCAGCCCTTCCCCACCCCAACGGTATTCGATGTGTGAGTGATAATACAAGTCAACCACAAAGGCACGATCTTCAGAAGTGAGGGATGGATAGTAAAGATCACTGCCACTATTGCAAATATAAGCATCAAAATCATTAGGGCTCAAGCCGCTCGAGACGAGGAATGACTGTATCTCAGATATTGTGAAGGATGTTGACAAAATGAACCCAACAGAGCCTTCGGCCCTCTCCTTTTCTGCGGACTCAAATATCACTTTAATGGCTTCAAGAAGACCTTCAGTAGTATCACAGTCCACTGCAATGACAAACAGATGCTTTCTCCTCCTCAGTGGCGGAAACTTACCTGCATTTGTATTTTGATCTGATTTTTCTGTAGCTCCACCCCTGCGCGTATCCTTGGAGATGCCCTTGGACCATGACAACACGGCATTCTCCAATTTAGTTTTTCTATCAGTTGTATTTTCTTCAGATTCCATGGAATTATCATTTCCGCTAGCCCCACTCTTCTCTCCATCCAGTGAAAACTTCAGGTTTAGGGATAAATCATGTATGTCTCTCAAGGAATCACTTGGTGATTCCGATTCAGAACTTTCACCTCCATCATCATTTCGCAGCCATTGAGGATATCTTGGTTTGCAAGTGGCTATTTTAGACAGGTAAGTCTTGCAATGCTCAGGCCATGAAAATAGATGAATATTCTTCAACCCATTCTGTCTGCATTTTGCCCATAATTGCTTGTTGCTAACAAGCTTCAAAAGAGCATCTGAAATAGATTGCTGATCATGGGGATCCACAAGTAGGCCATTGTCAAGTACCTGTGTTAATAACCAAGCAGTCACGGAAGTTTCCAAGGAAAGCTTTTCAGATTAATACATAAAATACCAATGATTATGAATCAGCATACCCTATGAATATCAACGGGACCTCCATTTTTCGTTGCAACAATTGGCAGACCATGAGCAGCTGCCTGTTCAACGACTAGGCATACGTTAATGACTTATGAAATAATCACGTGATAAGGTAAAAAGAAATCATTCCAAGATTCTGAAAGTCACCTCAATTAAGGTAAGACCAAATGGCTCAATAAAAGCTGGATTGATAAAAACACCCTGCATAGAAACACATGAAGAAAATTTAAAATGAAAAAGATACGCTTGCACAAGAAAGAGATGAGAACACATACAATAATATTCAGATTAGATTGGCACACATCTGCTTTATTTAAATCATATGTTCCAAATAGAGAACAAAACAGAAATATTTGCATTAAAAGAAAACAAGATTTCTTTATGAAAAATAGATTTTTGTCATCTTCACTTTCAGAAATGCCAATAATTTCAAACCACAGCAAAGTGATGCAACAATGCTAGCATGTCAAAAAGAGTCCTTACAAAATGAAGTGAACAGGAAGACGCAAATATGTACAAGACAAACAGACAGTATTCACACAGTGTCTAATAATGACCAAAGAGGTGGAGTTACCTTTGTCTTTGCAGCTAGACGATATATGTCAGGGACGTCAGATTGTTTGTGGTGTTTTGGATATGCCACTTGCCCATACAAATCATACTTGTCAATCAGCTTAAGTACTGAGAGAAGAACAGAGGCATTTGTGCTTGACATTTCATCAATGCCATCTCTGTTACCCATAATTAATGTCTGAAAAAATTAAAAAGGGAATAACAATTGATCAGACAGGCAACCCCAGTCAGCTGGAGAGAAAATGAAGAAATTATACTTGAACATATGTAGAGTAATTATTCATACTAGATTTGCAAGCTCTCGCAGGGGACGGCATTCTCCAAATGCTTTTACCAAAGTTGTGATGTTCTTTTTGGGGTCTGGCCTAGCAAGGGCAAGGATCATCGGCTTGCGAGGGTTGGTAAAGAACCGCATTATCTGGATAGCAAAGTTTAAATTGAAATAAATTTAACAATTGCATTGCATCTAGAAATAGAACATTCTTCCCTCAGACATATCACATGAGCAGAATTTTAGGAAGGCTAATTGTCCTGGAAGCACCAAAAGAGGGATCTAAAGCATATTTTGAACCAACCTCAGACCAAATAGGTGGATCTTGGGGGGCAGGATGATCCAAATTTCCGTCTGGTTCACTTTCTATATCACCATCTTGTGGAATTATGTGATGGAACTCCATGCCAGGTGGAATTATCTGCATGAAGGCCCAAAATTATGATCATCTAATCTTACATGACGCAAGACCAGCAACGAATTAACAACAAATCCCTGGAGCATCTGCAACAAAACTCTAAAAACAAGTTCTTTCACAGAAGTTAAGGCAACCATTTTCCAAACATAATTCAGGTTGCAAAAACAATGAGATTCACCGTCAAAGTTTATATGTGATCAAACACAACTCTTCCGGATGAGACAAAAAACCAGTTCAATACAGATAAAGATAGAAGAGCCACAACTCCCAAGACAAACAGAGAATTTACCCATAAAATAGCATAGGCTTGCAAATTAAGCAGCAAGACATTTTGCTTTAAGCGATAAATTAGAAAGAAAGGTGCAAGGTTAATACAAGTAAACCAAATTGATAACATATAATAATGTCTGATTGAAAAAAGAGAAACAAGAAACTAAGGCAAATAAACTTACTACATCTCAATGCAGAGGCAAGCAAACTGCAAACATGGAATCTAACTCTAGAGAGCTGAAAACTGGATGCCAAAATGATGGCAACTCAGTTCTGTCTAAAACAAAGGTAAAATAGTGGTTTTAATAAATTTGAATTATGCCTCCAAGAGAAACCCAGTGGCCGAACACTAGGCCTTCCCCTTGGAGGTCGAAGACTCAACTCATTAGGAAAGAATATGGTGGGAACCAAATTTGTGTATCATCCAATAAACAGAAAACCGTTTAATTATGATCCAAAACTTACCGCCATACGAGGCATGAATCTACCATAACAACTCACATTACGCCTGATCCTCGCTCGAATTTTGCGCTCCAATACTGGATCAAAGCCATTATACAAACGCCATTGTTGTTCTATTTCCTGCCTAGTGCTTGTTATGACTATTTCAGAAGAATCAAGGGCTAATTCCTCAGCTTCTATTCGACGCATAATCTTGTATGTTGTATTTATTTCATCCCTTGATAGCCGACCTTGCTTCAGAAGCTGTTCTAACTTGTCCCTGCCAAGTGAGTGGCCAGTGAAAAGCATTGGGACATTTAAAGCACCAGATAGAAGAGCAGCAGAGTCCCCCGCATCTGCATAATGTCCATGAATGGCAACGGGCCAGACAGCACGCCCACCACCAATTTGCTCCCCAAGAGCTTTTGACATCTGTATGATGTGGCTAAGAGCACCATCAACAAATTCAGAAATGTAAGGCCAGAGATGTTCCTTGGGAATATATTTATCCCTCGGACCAAAGGGTATACGAATTATATAAGCACCGCTACTCTCCCCCCCATCATCTGTTAAATCATCTTGGTTTCGTGGAGTCAACATTTCTATTGGCTCCCCATAACTCCAATCTACATCTGGTGCTGATACTTGTCTAGTTAGCAAATCAACTCTATAAACTCCTGGCATTGAGCCCAAGGCCCTTGCAAGTTCCACAACATACTTAACCTATTCAGTAGAGATAAAAGCAAAAAGATTTTAGTTTCACACTTGACCATGTAGATATCAAAATATTATAAAGAGTAGAGAATTGTATTGTTATAAAAGAGACTGGATTCTTAATACGAAATAGAAATAAATAAATAAAATATAAGAAAACATAAGTATTACCTGACCACCAGTATCAGAATCCCGTCCCAGCTCCATATTCTCGCCTCTTATTAGACCATGAATGCTGCAAATATACTAGTTGTTAGACTAAGAAATAATCAAATTACGCACGCAAAAGAAACCGGACCATGCATACTAATAAAATTAACTAATATTTATCGTGAAAATGTTTTCAATGTCTTTCATCCAGTCGTAGTCTGACTGGTGTTGAAAATACCGCATAATAGGTCCATGCAGTAGAAAGAGCACAATAAAGTGAGCAACCAAATCATTTAATATGTAATGTTTATGAGAACTACTGCGAACAAACATTTCTATTCAAGGCCACTTCAGAGACCAAGAAGCTCTAAAGTGCAATTCGTGCCTTATGAGTACAATATAGAGTTTCTTCCCCTTCTGACTGTTAGCCCATATCTCCATAGCATCAACAGAACTGATTCTAGGAATTCTTCCTCTTGTACTATCGCCATGAGCTGAAACATCACTGACTGGATCTCCTTTTTCTCCCTCTGATAAGTCCTCTGACATATCAGCAGTTGCTTCTCTGCGGCCTCTTTCACGTTCAAGATGACGTTTATTCAATCTTTGTGCTTCCTCATTTTCAAGCTATAAAATAAAAGAGAATATCTTATTAAACGATGAGACAGAGATACAAGACCCCGAGGTGATTTTTGTCTCCCCTCGCACGCATGCTTAATTTCGCACATACAATAAAAATTTGCGAAACTGCTATTCTGTATTAGTTGATGCAAGACTCGAGGATAAGACGGACCCAGACAACGATATAGTTTAACCCAAAGAAGGAAAAAAGGGAAAACCATATTCCCAAAAACCACCAGAGCACTTTACCTGCAATCCAAAACATCAGCCTGAAAATCAGAAACTGAAGAGCCCATTACTTGAAACTGAACTACTAAGGAAGAAGCAGGCTCAGAAGAAGTGAATTTGCTACTTCACTCAACCAGAAAATAGGCAGACTAAATAAATTTTTTATCCTAACGCCAATAATCCCCAATCACCATACACAAATCAGATGCAGCAACCAGGTTGAATTCACGTCCGAGTCACACAATCAGTTAATAACATGGATTTACAAATGAGCAACAAAGTGAAACAACATTAATAGAACCTGCTTCTTTTGCCGAGCCAAGTTCCAGATCCTCCAACACATATTCTCCAATCTAGTATTCCTCTCCTGGGGACTCCTCGTTGCAGAAGCCTACCATAGCAAAACGCCAAACAATAAATTCCATAAAAACAAAGCAAACTGTCAAGGAGAAAAAGAATGATGAAATCAGAATGAGATAGAGGAAGTAGTAGAGTAGTACCCGAACCCAAGAGCGGTAAAGATCGGTCTCATCGAAACCAGAGATGACCTCCGCAACGAAGTAGCGAGTGGGACTGAACCTACCTCTCTCTCTGAGAAGCAGAGAGGATTTGGCATCATCGAGACCTGGTCCGACATCCAGTATCGCCTCCAAGTAGCTGTTTATCCAATCGTTTCCCGCCATATCCTCTTCTTCTTCCTCCTCCTCCTCCTCTGCAACTACTTGAGGAAGAGAGATTTATGGTGAAGATTCGTACACTAATATTGTGGAGTCTTGCAGAAACTGTCTAGAGAGATTGCAATCCAAGGAGAAGAACCTTCGGCCAACCAAAAAAAAAAAAGATATTGAAGAAGAGCTCACCAAAAAAAAAAAAAAGGAATATTCGGCGAGAAACGTCTGGAAAGGAATGGACCGAGACTGAGGACTGGATTTGAGGGGTGCGTGCTTCTTGACGATTGTGTTAATTTTTATTTTTGCTTTTCAATTGCCAACAGTTAATTTTATTTTTGCTAATTTTTAATACTCCTCCGGTCTTTATTATAAGACCCCATTTGACTTTTTATTTGGTCCTAATTATAAGACTCAAATCCATTTTATCTCTTATATTTATGTATTTTTTTCCAAGATAATCTTTCTAATAATGATAGTTTTAGCCAATATACTTAATTAGCAAGGATATTTTAGGAATGACAACACTTATTTATTATAAATAACCAACTTAACTTACTTCCTTAATCTTTTCAAATAAGTCAATTGAGTTTTATAATTAGGATCGGAGGAGTATTATAGTAGTATTACACTACATTTGGTTAAATCTCAGATTTTGATTATTTTTCGTAAAATAAACAATATTTTTTTCTTCCCCCCCCCCCCCGGGTCATGAAAGCTTGAATGAGAATTATGAAGTCCTGACACAATGAATACGAGTATGCTTAGGAGCAAAGCTGGCAGTTGACAATCAGGTCACGTTGCGTTGCTTTGTTGGACAGCTCAATAATTAGTTAATTACTTATTATTTATTATTACTATTATTAATTATTTTTTAATCACTACTTTTATATTTAGGACCAAAAGAAATATATTATATTAATAATTAATAATTACTAGCCTGTTATTTTTATTGTTTAAAATGTACAGTGGAAAAGATTTAATTTTAACTTTAAAATGCAAGTAATTAATAATTGGAAAATGTATGTTCAGTTTTAGAATCAGATATCAAAATCAAAATAAGAAGATATTTAAAACTCATCAGTGTACTGTGAATAGAAAATAAGTGAACGCAAAATCTATATATTTATCTTCGTAAGTATATATTTATTCTGCATGTACCAGATGTTAAGAGGGCAAATTATTTTTCCTACCCCACGTGACATATACAAAGAGTTTTCTCTATTTTTTGACCGATGGAAAATTAGTGATTTTTTTTCCAATCAGAGGCAGCGATTAATTAAGATATTAAATAACACGTTTCAAGTCACATCACCAATCATTGATAGTTTGATAACAATTTATGTTTCTCATGCAATGCAGAGGGACCAGATGATAACAATTTTTTTTTTATATTACTTATTAAAAAATTGAAAATTGAGAGAATACTGCCGTGGGCACGAAATTAAAGTTGATTTATATAGGCGTTAGGTTGTTAATACTATTGGTCAAGAAATCATAACTGTCACGGGATTCCCGTTATGATCAAGGCCAAAGCACGGAAAGAAGTCAAAGATTATTAATACGCAGAAACTAATATGTCCATGGTTGTATAGGTAATATAGCCCTCAAATACTATTTATAAGTATAAACATTATACTCCTCCGGTCCTTAATATAAGATATATTCAATTAATTTAATTAGATTAAGGAAGTTAGGTAAATTAGTTAATTATAAGAAAAGTGACAAATTTTTTCTAAAATATCATAATCATCTTTCTTAATACCTCATTTCCTTCTTCTACTTGATTATGGTTGAGGGAATATCTATGGGGATAATTTAGAAAAAATTAATAAATATGAAAAATGAGTCTTATATTTAGGATCAAAACCAATTCAAAAATTTGGTCATATATTAAAAATCGGAAGAGTAATATAATTTGTTTTTCCACTCTCCAGATGTGTTTAGTTTTTATGGTATGACAGTAGGAAAAAATTGGAAAATCCTTGGCATGCGCCTAATGTTCTCTTATTGATTTTTTTCGTTAAAAAAAAAAAAAGGATAACCTTTGCGTCATGAGAACAGGTAGTAGTCAATGTCGAAGTAATGCTCTACAAGACCCCAAAGAAAAAATTTAATGTATTGTTTCATTGTCACGCTCTGGAGGTCTATTCATAAGAGAAAACACTAAAATTCCGATACTCCGTCCGCGCCTATGTATGTAATGCATAAATAGTTAAATTATACTCATCCGGTCCTAATTATAAGATCCAATTGACTTATTTGAGGAGATTAAGGAAGTAAGTTAAGTTGGTTATTTATAATAAATAAGTGTTGTCATTCCTAAAATATCCTTGCTAATTAAGTATATTGGCTAAAACTATCATTATTAGAAGGATTATCTTGGAAAAAAATGCATAAATATAAGAGATAAAATGGATTGGGTCTTATAATTAGGACCAAATAAAAAGTCAAATTGGGTCTTATAATAAGGACCGGAGGAGTACTATCTTTGATCTTTAATATAAGATTTTGTTTGACTTTTAGTTTGGTCCTAAATATAAGATCTCAATTCACTTTGTCTCTCATATTTATACATTTTTTTCCAAAGTAACCCTTCTAACAATGATAGTTCTAATCAATACACTTGATTAGCAAGGATATTTTAGGAAAGACAACATCTATTTAGGACAAATAACTAACTAAACTTACTTCCTTAATCTCCTCAAATTAGTCAACTGACTCTTATAATTAGGACCGGAGGTAGTACTACATAAATTAAAAAATTAATTAAAAACAATTAATATGTAAAAATATATTTTATTTATTTATGAATACAGAGTGAATGAAAGAGAGAGAATGAGTATGAAAGAGAGGCCTGAGAAGTAAATTTTTTAACGAGGTTTTTTCCCTAAACGAGCAGGGCAGGTATTAACGGCCCTGGACTTCTTATTAGTATAAAACCGTATCTTGTGTTTATTGGCCAAAAAAAAAAAACTGCGTCTTATGTATAAGGGTCTGGTCCGAGAAAAATGAATGGAGGGGGAAAAGAAAATTTTTAATAAGTTTAATTTAAAAATTTAAAAAAGTAAGGTTAAAAGTTTTTTACTAATTTTTATTACTCTTTTTTATAATTTTTTTATTGAAATTTCAAAACTTTAATTTTTAATTTTTTAAATAAAGCTCATTGAAGTTTTTTTTCCCCTTACACGTCCTTCTATTTTCCTCATGCCAAACAGTCTCTAGTAGGCAAGGGGGTATACTAAAAAAAAGTTGAAAATTGGATTAATACTCATTGTTTCCATATTTTTTGAACTTTTTGTACAGAATGACTTGTTTGTATATTTATCCTGCTGGCCGAGTCTTTTTATCCACTGTTTAGGATCTTTTAAGTAAATTTTTTTTTAAAAAAATTGGGAAACTTGTCTTCTGTGGATTATAAGACTTCTTGAGAGATATTAAGGAAGAGGGTGCGCGGGGGCCCTCAGTAGCCAGAATGATCCCCACCCCACACTATTATAGATGCCATATTCTGTTAATTAATTAACCTCAAATCATATCTCTTTCGTATCAAACTAGATGCTTCATTATTATTAGGTTTGATTAAAAAAACAATAAAACAATTGTATTAGTCAATTAATCAATTAATTAACGATCCCTTCGCATTTCTGTTCATTGAGGTGTACAAGGGTGTTCATAGCGACGTTCGCAGTATTACTGAGCGCTAAAATCATAATCATGCATAGTAATCATGTTATTTGATCCATAGATTTTTTTTTTTGTTGCCACATATTTCATGCAAAGAATTTAATAGATAAAAACAAAGCTTGTAAAGCTGGCCAAAAAGAGGGGGAAAAAAAAGCTTCTAAACATTAAATATAGTTGCCAAATACATCTTTTTTTTTTAATGAGGTTTATGAGTTTTTTTTTAATAAATATAATGAATATGCAATTTTTTTTTGAATGAAAGTTAAAACAAAAATATTGACGAATGTATAGGATGAGGAGGAGGAGTGCTTATCCACAATACTTCCATTCTTTTCACAAAATAGATATATTTTTTTATTTATAAATAATTTATGATCTAGCATCCCCGTATATTCCACGTTTATTCTTTGTGATCTCAAATATTTGAAAAAATATCTAAACCGCACGAATAAAAAAAGTTATTGATCTTTATTAAAAGAAATAATTAATATGTAAGTCTTTATAGTTTCAACGGGTTTTTAATCAGGTCCCTATAATTTTTTTGTTTTATCAGGTCTTTATAATTTCACATGTTTTTAATTAGGTTTTTATAATTTTTTTTATCAAGGCCTTATTATTTTACCTTATTTTTAATTAGGTCATTGTAGTTTTTATTCTTTACTCTATAAATAATAAATTATTATAATAATCTTATGTTACTATTCTTTTAAATTTTTAGTTAAACATATATATCATTTATTTTTCAATTTTAATTTTTATAATTATAAAATTCAAATTATAATAATAAAATTTTCTAAAATTAGAATATAATTATAAATAATTTATAGTTCAGTATAATTGATTATTCTGATTAATTACTAATTACTAAATGATTATATTAATTATTTGTCCAGTTATATAATTATTAATTTAAAAATGAAATTAATTTTAAAGAATAAAGTCAATAAATAATTTTTTAAAACTATAAATGACGTAATTAAAAAATAATTAAAATTATAAGGACATGATAAAAAGATAAAAATGAAGGGGCTTGACTAAAAACATATAAAAGTAAAAGGATTTGATAAAAAAAAAATTTATAGGACCTGATTAAAGATCATATGAAACTATAAAGACCTGAGGATTAATTATCCAGTATTAAAATATCACAAATCTTTTTTTGCCAACAATGCCCCTAATTAATATCTGAACTCGATCCAAATATCTCAACAAGCGCACTACGCATCTCCTTGATTACCTCTCTTTATATATAATTATAAATTGGACTGAAACACAAACATTATAAACAACACTTCCTACTTTTTCTTACTACCTCCGGCGTTTAATATAATAGTTTATTTGATGTTTATTTTAGTCATAAATATAAGATCTCAATCATTTTATTTCTCATATATATCTATTTTTTTAAGATAGTTCTTATAATAGTGATAGTTTTAGTTGATACACTTGATTAGCAAGAATAATAAAAAGACCACATATTTATTACAAATATGTGTTTACCTTAAAGTTTGCAAGACCACGTTATTTCCAAGCTGAAACGAAGTTTTTCGAAAGGAACTTAATACTTAGAAAACTGGCATTTTATGTGTACTTTTTATTTTGCAAACTGAATCTGAAAATTAATGAAACAACAATTATAATAAAATTGAATTTTCTAAAAAATCCCGTAGACAGCAAACCGGAAATCCAAGCAAGTTATCACATGTTAAAATTTGAATTGTGTAGAGTAAAGTTTAACATATTGCTATTTTTAAAGTTAATTAATTGATTTTTTTTTGCTAATTATTTGAACCTCCTGGGCTCCTGGCTTTCACTCTTCCTGACCTTTTGGAGGTCTTGCCGGGTCGGATATTCTTAAATAAGGGCTGGTCAATGCCTATAGTCTTGTTTACTTTTAGTTTTTTATTTTTTTGGGGTCTTTTTGGCTTCCCTTTATGATTAAAAAAAAACACGCCATTAATTAAAATTGAGTTACGTAAAGGTGAACATGTTGCTACTATTACAATTAACAGATAATAATGAATATTGTTTGAAGCCCGAGGAGATGATAGTGTGCAAAGAAACCCTTGAACTTTACCACAGAGCTATATGGGATCAGCTATTAAGCTAATCTCTGGGTAATTAAGACTTTTTTTTTATTCTTTATTTAAAGGAATAGACACTAGCAACTTAAATTAGCAACATGATCCAACTCACAGCTTTTTTCTTTATAATTGAGCTTTTATGTTATTAGGTGGTAAGATGATTGAAGGCTTTAAACTTTGCATCATACTGCTTACTATCACCAGTGGTCTAGCCCAGTGACATGAGAGGTTGCATGTTGGATCAGGCTGTTAGTTAAAGTATACTCCTCTGTTCCTATATTTTTATTTATAGGATAAAAAGAAAATATATTTTTTATCTCATTCATAGGGCAGTGAGAGAATTTTTATATATAAATGTACGTTTTGACATTTTATTTATTATTGTGTTAACTTTTTTTACATTAGGTATAATGTATATTAAATAGGAATAAAGTTGGAAAGTTGTTGAATTTTAAATGAGAGTTAATATAATTTAAAATTTTATTTGATTTGTATAAAACATGTTAGAAATGATTTACAAATATGACCATATAAGCACATTTGGTCTTTTAATTTTCTATAAGATTTTAGTTTAGTCTTTTAACTTTAAAAGATATATTTTTTATCTTTTAATCCTAAAATTACTAGTTTTAAATGATAATTTTTTTAAATAATTATGATTGTTTTAAAAATTAAAATTAAAATTAAAATTAATAATATTTTATTAATATTTAAAATCTTGGAATCATCATTTTTATTAATAATTTTAATATTAAAGAACTAAAAATATACTTTTTAAAATTAACCCATCAAATTAAAATTTCATACTATAGAAATTTAAATCTTATAGTTTAGCTACAGAAAACATTGCTGCCTGCGACCTACATTTCATGGCCACGTGTCAAGCTATAAGATCGTTATTCATGTCAACTCTGGGGACTCACATATCAATGCACCTTTTGGCCTTTGCAGACAGGATCACTTTTGTTTTGTTTTTGGCCAGATCGGATGTGATCACTTTAATTATACCCTTTGCTGACACATGATGATCGATGCCCCATTCTCTCTCAAAGAGAATCATTTCACGTTACGTGGATACCCTACTCTTTATAATTACTCACCATCTGGATCATTCTTGTCCTTTTTTATAATTTTATTCAATTGCCGAATCGCCGAACTAATTTCCGCACTTTTATTTTGGGGGAAAAAATCTAGATTCTTGTAATAATTTAAAAAATCAAGTCACTAATTGCCATCAGATCCATTCGTATTGATCATGAAACAAGTGAAATATTACTTTCGATCCTCAATATAAGAGTTAGTTGACTAATTTGAATAGATTAAAAAAACTTGTTAAGTTAATTATTTGTAATAAATATGTGTTGTTTTTACTAAAATATTTTTGCTCATTAAGTGTATTGGTTAGAGTTATTATTATTACAATGACCGTCATGAAAAAATAGATAAATATGATAAACAAAATAGATTGAGACCTTATATTTAGAACTAAAATAAAAATCAAACGAGTTTTTATATTAAAGACCACAACTTAATTTTTTTTTAATTAGATTGCGTGCAGTTCAATTTTCTTGAGGAGAAATTGGAATTAACGACTTATTGACAAATATATTTGACGAAAAAAATGCCTTAGAGATTGCAGAATATGAAAGAAAAGATGTAAAATAATAGGGGGAAAATGTACAATATGGAAGATAAAGTGCAAATATTTGCCTAACTCTTTTCTCTGTAATATATTTATTTAACAAGTCCTCAATTCCAATGTTGGACTAACCAACACAAATATACATAAAAAAATCACTTTTCCATTTTTTTTCAAATCTGTTTGTTACAGGATTTCTCTCTGTTTTTTTTAATCTAAAAAATTTTGTGCTAATGATAAATTAAGATTGTGGACTTGAGGATAGGTGAAGACTGAAGCCACCGATAGGATGATTTATCACGTAGGTGGCATTAAAGTTGGAAGCAAGAAGAGGATACGAATGAAATTAACTTCTTTTATTATTTTGTTCAATTTTATGCACATGCATTTAATTAATTAATTTTTTTTTTGTGTGAATGAAATTGGTTTCTTACATCGTATATGCAACCTTAAAACAGAGCCATACAACGTAAGTTACAGATAGCGGTCATTGGATAAGCACTCACCAGTGACAACCACTAGACAACACCCCTCTCTACACTTCTCAATTGTCCTTTGTACACAAGAAAAGGAAGAAAACACACACACACACACCCTATGCTGTCTCAGCTAGAAGTTAAGGACCACCGGGTGGCGGGGCACATTTGTTCTTTTATTCAACGTGCATGTTACATATTTTGTTTAAAGATATCCATTTTTCTTATATTTGATTGAATGCTGCCTCTCATATTAGGATATATAATTAATTTATGAAAATTAAATAAATTAATTGAGTCAATTATTTATTATAAAAAAATATACTCTTCCAATCCTTAATATAAGACCCATTTAACTAATTTGACCAGATTAAGAAAATTAGGTAAGTTAGTTAATTATAAGAAAAGTGACACATTTTTTCTAAAACACCATGATCATCTTTCTCAATACCTCTTTTCCCTCTTCTATTTAATTATGAAAAAAATTGATAAATATAATAAATATATTTTATATTTAAGACCAAAATCAACTCAAGAATTAGGTCATATATTAAGAATTGGAGGAGTATCATTTTTCTTACTATCTTTCATCTAATCATTTGAAATGAAAACTACCCATAAATGAAAATCTATTTTTTTTGCCAAGCGGTGTCACGTAATCATATTAATTATATCCAAGATATTGTTGGTCCCAGCGAGAAAACTCTTTTAACGTTTTTTTTCCCCATATATGTATGTTAAGCGATGGTTCCCGTTCATCCACATTATGTGCATTGCTAGAGATTCTCTCGTGAGAGCCGGCCCATGAAATAATGGGCCTAACTTCTTTATGAGTCTGGGCCAAGCCCCATCGCTCCTTAACAACAAGGATAAACTTAATAAACTAGAATTTTAATTTTTTTGGGGAAAAATTGAACTTTAAATTGATACATACGGTTAATCAATTAATCAACAGAACAGGTTTTTTTTTTGGTTGCACCGGAAAAGATTAATAAACTAAACAGTAAATCAACTAGAAAATTCATTGCACGTGTTATTTTCTTACAAAGTTTTCACTTCAGTGTGTGTTGAGTATTTGAAGGTTTTTTTTTTAAAGTAAATTTTTCTTAAAAATTTAAAATCACAGCAGTATTACCTTATTCTTTTAAAAGTGTTAATGATAAGCGTCACTATTTTAATAATCAATGTTAGTTTTTGATGATAAGGGGTAATATAGTTACGATTTTGACTCTTGAGACAAATTTGTTTTAAAAAAACTTTCAAATACCTATAACTCTTGAGTATAAACTTTTGAGATAAATTTATATTATACTCCTTATTTTTCACGTAATATTAAAAAATTAAAAAAAAATGCACACGACTCGAAAAGCGTACAAGAAATTCTATAATCACGCAGCTTTAAATTTCTTTTTTTTTTCTTTTTGCCATCACCGAGTATTTAATTTTATGCGCATGTATCTGTTTTGACCCGGCGTCAAGTGGACAGAACAGACCATAAAGAATAAAAAAACGAATAATGAGATGGACAACTCCAGTGGATTCAAACCTCTTGACCCACACAGGGCGTCGTCTTGGTCAATCATACTCAAATGGGGTTCAATTCAGCCAATTGGTTTGATCAACAAGTTGGTCATAAATCATGCTAGGCCTAATTAAATTCTTGGCGTTTAAACTTGTGTGATTTGACAAATAAACTATTCTGTTTGTGGTGTCAACTGATATGAATCAACAACAATCTAGCGGCTTGACTTTTGTTTCAAGCATTTATGTGTTTATCATATAAATCACTATCTGATAACTTGTCAAAAAAAAAAAAGTGTAAAATGTTTATTTGAATTATGTTTTACTATAATTAATTAAGAAAGCTCCTCTTCCCCACCTAAAATTGAAATCAATGATGTGATATGTATGCTTTTTTCACGACGAAAATGAAACGAAAGTGAATAAATGAGTAGTAATTAATACTGCACTGCTTAATGTCATAGATAACTAATTTGAGAATAATAAAAAAATTAGTTAAGTTAGTTATTTATCATAAATATATGTTAATCTCTCCAAATTATTCCCATCAATCATGCATATTGAATAATTGAAATTATCCTTTGGTGGAAATCATTTGCAATTAGTAGGAATATTTTAAAAAAAATAAGAGACAGAGTAAATTAAGGTATTATATTTAAAATCAAATCTAATCTTCTAATTAGCTCTTATGTTAAGACTAGAGGTAGTACGCATCCAATTCTTAATATAAGACCTAATTAATTAATTTGAGTAAACTAAAAATGTTAGTTAAATTATTTAATATGATACTCCTTCCAATTCAAAATATAAACTAAACTTTATTTATTTATATTTATCAAGAACTTAGTTAAAATTAGTTTAAAATAATAAATATGCAAAGCATATATTTTTTCTTTCCAAATATGCTCTTATTAATGAAGAGAATAAATAAAAGATACAATAAATGCATCAAAGAGGAAAAAGAATATATGTAGGACAAAATTTTAAAAAAAAAAACCCATTAAATGTTTAGACAAAAGTGAATGTTGTCTTATAAAAAAAAAAACCCCTCCACCAAAATTTTGCTTATATTTTGAATAGGAGGGAGTATGTTTTTTTTTTCTAAAACGTGTCTTTTTTAATATCAACAAAGTTGATTTAAAAAAATTGATAAATATGTAAAATAAATCTTATCTTTATGATTAACATCAACTTTTCAATAGGCTCTAAATTAAGCACAGGAGAAGTATCAAGTTTTAGGAGCTACCTGGTGATTATATTCTCTTCTACTACGGTCAGCTTGGGGATCGAATCGTAAATAATTTTTTTATTAAAAAAAAAGAGCTAAACCGTACTCAATTTTTGGTGAAGGGTTCCTTTGGTTATAAAAAACAATTAGAATGCATTAATTAAAAAAACAATAAAATAGTATAACTATATACAAAAAGTAAAAGAGGGACAAGAGCTAAGAAATAAAATTAACCTAAGATCTAGAGAAAAAATTACTTGCATGCTGGTAAAAGTAAAAAAGGAAAGAAAGTTAACAATATTCATGTAGATGATATGGGAAGAGTTTGCAATAGTTCTTACTCCAAGTAAGTATCTCTTATTAATGCAAAATATTTGTAACTTTTCTTTACTATTCACTGAGCAAAATGGTGACCTGCAAATCCAAACAAGGTTAGCACAAAAATAAAAAATGCTAAAGAGATGATTTTGCCAAGAAGCTTTTTTCCACAAGAAATGTTGGATGGGTTAGCCTTGGCAACAAATTCGTGATTTGCATTTCAGTTATTTTTGAGGCTTGAATTTGTACATAATTATTGTCAATCTTTATTTGTTTGTGGAGATATTAACTTTTTGTAGCTTAGAGCTCTTTTTGACCGATGTTATAGTTTCACCATGCTCAACTCGAACTGCCAATTCAAAAAAGGATGAAACATTGTTGATCTCCTCAATGATAACATGCTGTGATGGTTTCCCTCCATTATGTAAAATGGCATTTTTATTCCTTTAAATGACACATCTTTATGCAAACTCTTAAGCATGGTTTTGAGCCAATTTTAGAACTTTACAAAAGAGAAGAATGGTAACTTGATATTAAGAACCAAATTGAACGAGTCAAATGACAAGAAATAAATAGATGTTCTAGAATCCCAGGAGCATTGCATGCAAAAAAAAAAAAAAAGATTAGAGATATTGAGATGATGTTTGGTCAAAATATCACTTAAGAGAATTGCATCATTAAGGATCTTTCAGACTAATAATAAATTCTCCAAGGGAAGAGATATTGATCACAAAAATTTCCAAACTTGATCATTTGGATTAGAAGACATCATTTGTCTGCTAAGCCCGAATCCTTCCTTAACGAAGTAAGAACCCAAAGAGAGAAAACTCCAACACAAATTTTCA
The DNA here is from genome assembly GCF_004799145.2 of Neltuma alba. Taxonomy (NCBI): domain Eukaryota; kingdom Viridiplantae; phylum Streptophyta; class Magnoliopsida; order Fabales; family Fabaceae; genus Neltuma; species Neltuma alba. The sequence continues at coordinate 64,502 of NW_021637455.1, forward strand.
GGAATATTGGAATATGAAAAGGGTTAGAGATAATGAGATCAATTATCTGCACTTCATATAAATCTTCAACCAAGACCTTCCAAGGTCAGAAAACCAAGACCCTTTTTTCATGACATCGGGTTTTAATTGTTGGGCGAATACGATAATAGGTCTGCAACACATATTGCAGGCCTACATTGCATGGGGTCCAGGGTTCGTTGATAGCTAAGTAAAACAAACCTTAAATTGAAAAATTCAAGGCCACGTGAGAACCAGTTCACACCCAAAGGGGGAAACTGAAAACACGGACAAACAAACACGCCTTAAATTTCCCATCAAGTACGTTTTTTTTCTTGCCATCTTCCCATCAAGTACTTGACCTCAGATCAGTCCTCGGTTAATCCCCGCTCGGGTCGTGAGTTGTGCGCACTGATATTTCTTTTCTTTCTTTCCCCCTCGTAATCTAGGCTGACAGCCTGACTTACAAAACTTGATATTAAGGGGGTGTTTGGATAGAAACCAAACCATGGTTTCAGAAGTGCTTTTACGGATTACGAAGTAAATATGTGGAGGAGATTACCTCGTTTTGCGGAAAAGTGCTTCTGAAACCATGGTTTTGGGTTTCCCAAACACCCCCTAAATAGTTTGAGACAATAACTTAGAAGTTAGTAATCTGGCTATGATTAAACTGAAGTTCGTCTAATTATAATTAAAATAATATAATTTATTTAAAATATACAAAACTATTAATATATAATTACCAAAAAAAATTATATTTAAACAAAACGTTAAATCACAAGTAAGTAAAATATTTATATATGAATTACATATAATTGAAAAAAATAGACTAATTAAAACACAATTTCTACATATTGTTATTTTTTTAAAAAAAGAAAACTCAAAATAATGTCCTTAATTTTAATGTATATTTCAATTATACTACCCCAAAACTCTTTTTTTTTTAAAAAAATTTAATGGGTCAAATTTAATGGTAATTTTATTGTATCAATGACCTAACTGCAATTTCCTATATGATTAAATTATATTTTTACTATAAAAATTAGTTGACTAATTTAAATAGATTAAAAAATTTACATAGTTAATTATTGTAATAATTAGATGTTATCTTTCTTAAAATACTCTTATTAATTATGTATAGTCTAAAACTACTATTTAATTGAACGTTTAACATGTACAACTATTAGAATAATTATTTTAGAAAAAATAAATAAATATAAAAAATTTAAATTTTATATTTAAAATAAAATTAAAAATCAAATTAGTTTTTATATTACGTATGAGAAGAAGTAATTTACTGGATGTTAGATGATTATTTTGAACTAATTAAAAGTATTTTGATGTGATTAGAAAATTTGGATTTTCCACCGGCCGCCACCAGCATCTTCCACAAGAATATTGCGGATGGGTCCTGGGTCCCCGTGGTTGAGACTTCAGATTAAGGGGGTGTTTGGCAAAACCAAAACCAAGGTTTCAGAATCACTTTTCCGCAAAACGAGATAATCTCCTCCACATATTTACTTCGTAATCCGTAAAAGCACTTCTGAAACCATGATTTGGTTTCTATCCAAACACCCCCTAAGAAAGAAACCTCACGAAATCCTTTTGTGTGTTGGGTTTGACCATCGGAAATTCGGATTTAGGATCAACCGGGTTACCGAGTCCTTTTAATTTTTTTTTTTCATTGTCGCAAAGGAATAATCTAATAATCGCCAAAATAATATATTTCTATTGCACAAGAAATGGGTGTGCAATGACAGTAAAACCCTTCCGATACTTTCCCGGCACCAGAGCCTTGGTCCTCTTTGCTTTTCCTCCTCCTTTCACTGGTCAACGACGAACGAATGCGAAAGCGAAACCTGTTGGGGAGAAGATGACAAATTATGAAGCCAGATAATAGATACACATATATGTACAAATACGCAAGGACGGATATGGGGTTTACGTCACAGTCCACCATTGCTTGCTTCGCCGGTCTTTCTCCCTCCCTCCCTCCCTCCCTCTCTCTATATTCCATGTGTGCGTTCTCTCTCTTCTTCATCCTTGTGTCGCACTTCCCTTGGAGCCCCACTTACTTATCTTTTTTAAATCCTCCCACGCTTAGCCGCCTTTCTTGTTGGCTCTCTCTTTCTCCCCCTCTCTTCCAGCTCATGATATTTTCCGCTTCAACCCATTTTCAACTATTTGGGCCCAGAAATAGCGTTCCTCAGATCTTTTTCATATCAGCTTTAATTCCTTGGTGTTGAGTGGGGATTTTGCTTGTTTTATCGTGTGAATTCGAGGTTTTGGTGAACTAGGTGTGGCTTGTTGTTGTGGAATTTGATAATTCTTGACGTGGTTTGGATTCCTAGCTGTGGTAGTTACTGGTTGCTTTGGGTTTTATTCTTTCCTGGTTCAATTGGGTGAATTGGGTGTTCAGGGATAGCTTGAATTTTGGGGGGACTACGAAGAATTGAATTCACTGAGTGCGTTGAAGAACGTTGCTGTCTAGACAACGTCGCAGGCGTGAAATTCAATTATTAAGCTCTTTTATTATTCCATTATCAGAATTTCAATTGCGGGTTCCTCTATGCTCGTTGGGTTCCAGAGGGCTTTATTTGTTCTTGGCGGCCATTGCGAGAAATTAAAACCTCCTTTCGTGTGGCAATTCGCGGTTTTGTCTTCGATCGCCTGTTAAATTAGTTGGGCTTATTTCCCTTGTTCAGTTTGGTGAATTGGCCTAAAAATTGGTTTCAGCTGACTATCTTTCTGATATCAACTTACTTACCTTATTCTTTTTTAATGTCATGAATATGTGAAACCGAAAGTTACTGGGGTTTGAAGTTTTAGCTGATAAAAATTCTTCAAGGCTTAAGTTTGGACTTTTCAACTCTTATATTCTTCCTGATCAGGAGTCTCCTGCTCATTCTGGGTAATTCTACGTATCAACAACCATATTGCTTCCTGGTTGTCAGCTGACAGAGAAATGCTTTTACTATTTATTAGTACTCTAAAGTGCAAAAGGATAACAATATCTAGTTAAGTATGGCTATCCCCGCATTATTCTTGACGCTATTGCTGCAACTGCCTAGCATTTTCGCGGCTGGTTCTTTCTTACAGTCAACTGATTGTGGTCCTAATTGGGTAGCTTACTCATATTCTCCTGGCGAGGAACTTTACTACATGAACGATAATATAGTGGACAGAGTTACCTTCTGCAAGACCCTCCAACTGTATATTGCCAATGGTTGTGATTTGAAGGACTACTTTGAAAGTGGCAACTGTGCCTTGGATGTTGTTACAGGTATGGATCAATAAGGGATATGTTTGACAGTTTGAGTATGGTCTGCGTTAGATTTCACAATTGGAAACAACTGTTCTTTAACATTTAACTTGGCTTTTATTATTTGCAGTTAATTTGCCTTCAAAGGCAGGAAGAAAACTTCTGCAGAAGGATTTAAACAATAATTCCACATCTCAATCCCGCCAAAATGTTTCCAAGAATGTGTCAGTGCCTCATGTTGGTATAGTAGCAGGTGGAGCTTTCTTAGTATGTTGTGCAGCTATCTGTCCTTGTATCTATGGGAGAAGACGAAAAGCCGCTACTCATGCTGATTTGACCAAGGACACGCATTCAGGTGAGTTGACATTTATGATTTTGGGGTGTACCAACGTGGACAATTTGATAGATATAGTTTGTTGTCGTTGTTGTTATAAGATTTCATTTTGCTTTATATATCTGTATATTTACTGTTTTAGATTGTTGCTCCTGTGATATTTGAATAACAAAATAATATACATTTTTGCTTTTGTAGTTGATTCGGCTTCCCCTTTGAAGTAAATGCTATGTCTGAAAAGGTGCCTGCGAGTCCACTTCGTGCGCCACCTAGTCCTTTAAGATTCTCATTGTCCCCAAAACTAACTAGAATTGGGTCACTACATCTTAACTTGAGTCAAATTGTAAGAGCTACGCATAATTTCTCAGATACTTTTCAAATAGGAGAAGGTGGTTTTGGAACTGTCTACAGGGCTCAGCTTGAGGATGGATTGGTTGTGGCTGTGAAACGTGCCAAAAGGGTAAGGAATAGCGCAGTATTAAATTACGATCTTGTAATCCATAGGGCCTCTGCTCTGTGCAGTAAAGTTCTAGGGCTCTGTTTTGCGAGTGATATTGGATTTCAATTATACTGCATTATGGACTTCGTTGTCCAATTTTAACCTCTGAATGTTGAATTCGGTAAAACCATCTTTTTAAGTCAGGCGTGCATGCAACTATTATGGGATCGCAATGAAAATATAAGGGAAATCATTTATCTAATTATAGTTGATTTGATGTGGAATGATCTCCAGTCTGGTTGGGGATGATTTTTTATTTGTTGTGAGGAGTCAGTGTTACCATGTCACCCAATGCTTTTTATATAAAGTCAGGTGCGAGTGTGAATCATTGTGCCCTTGTATTGCATGGTTCAAATAGGGGGGAAGTTAATGTAGTTTCATGGCTAACAATTGCACTCAGGCATTTCTAAAGCAGAATAGCTGAGGCACTGCATTTCATTATTGAATTTAAAGCCATTTGTTTTACAGCATTATTGACTTCCTCATCCTTTTCCAATAATAACCTTTGGATTGGAGTGGTTCAAACCATCTTCACTTCAAAGTTCTAGGAAGTGTACTATATCTAATTTCTCGCCATTTGATGCTTGAGTTTTTTATACTATCAATCATGGTCGTCAGGAAACTAACTTTGCATTTTAAACTTTGATGTTTGAAGTATCTCCTCTCTTTATGTTGACCATATTAAATTAATCGCATAGGAACTTTTTGAGGCTTTGAGAACTGAATTCAGCAGTGAGGTTGAAATCCTGGCCAAAATTGATCATCGAAACTTGGTGAAGCTACTAGGTTATATTGACAAAGGAAATGAACGCCTTCTTATTACTGAGTATGTGGCAAATGGTTCTCTTAGAGAACATTTGGATGGTAAGATCTTGCACCCTTTTTTTGTCCAATGATTATCTTTGGATATAGAAGCATTATAATATTCCCTTGATATTACTGGCAGGTCTACGTGGAAATATCCTAGATTTCAATCAGCGCCTTGAAATTGCTATTGATGTTGCTCATGGCCTGACCTATCTGCATACATATGCAGGTCAGAAAACCCTCCATTCTACTTTTTTTTTTTTAATCTTCTGTGTGTACAAGCCGAAGGCAAGAATTTTATCAGATGACTGGAGTATAAATGGGTGCAGTGAAGTGTTAAATCATAAATAATCACTTTAAGTATCACCATATGCTGTTTGTATATTGGAGAAGTGCTATCTATTGTCAGGATATTGTTCAAATCATGACTTTTGGTATCTTTCAGTGAATTTCCTCCTTTTCCCTTTTAGGTTTGCCTTCTCTGCATGCTGAAGATGTCTTAAGGTTCCTGATTAATAGATGTTTTATTTACTTCTTTTTTTGGGCATTGTCATGGATTTTTTTTTTTGGGTGAATTTTATGGATGTTTTATGTTACTGATGATTATGTCATTTTGACATATCCATTCCAAAGGTTACTTGAGTCTTGGATGTTTATAAATCCGTCAATTTATGACTGACATTTTTCTTATCTGTGAACAGAAAAGCAGATTATCCATCGGGATGTGAAATCATCCAACATTCTTCTGACTGAAAGCATGAGAGCCAAAGTTGCTGATTTTGGATTTGCGAAGCTTGGTCCCACAAACTCTGATCAGACACACGTTTCAACCAAAGTAAAAGGAACAGTTGGTTATTTGGACCCTGAGTACATGAAGACATACCAACTCACTCCCAAGAGTGATGTTTACTCATTTGGAATTTTGCTTCTAGAAATTGTGACAGGCCGCCGTCCAGTGGAGTTGAAGAAACCAGTTGAAGAGCGGATTACATTACGATGGGTAAACTGATGTCTTGTTCTTATTTTACATGAATTTCTCATTCTGTTTCTCTCAGTTTTTCTTTTAACCTAAAGTGCTTGTTGTCTGTTTCAACTTTGAAATACATCAGAAAAATGAAATAGTATTCTTGGCAGATGGGAATCATTGACATGGTTAGGTAGACTTCTTCAATTCAAAAGGATGCATCATTTGATGTGAAAATCAATCAATGGAAGAAATTCTTGACGAAAACATTATATGTGCATATTGGTAGAGACTTAAATAAACTACTACGAGAGTATCGTGGACACTGATTACTTGTGAAATCTCTGGTTTTCCTAGTTTGGCCTGTTTCAACACTTTTTTTTTTTTTTTTTTTAAAAAGCTAACTTAGGTTTGCTTTTGGGCACTCAAGTTATGTGGTAGTGATCAATTTGCAGGCGTTCAGGAGGTTTGATGAAGGAAATGTGCTCGCATTGCTGGATCCTGCAATGAAGGAAAGAGTAAATACAGAGGTTGTCATGAAGATGATCGAGTTGGCAATTCAATGTGCAGCACCAGTTCGAGCAGATCGACCTGGCATGAAATCAGTGGTCCAGCAATTATGGACCATAAGAGCAGAATACCTCAAGGGTTCAAGGAGAGCATAGCCTCTGAAGTTAATTGGAGATTGATACTGTGAAAAAGTTAGATGCTGTTTACTTCTTTTCTTTTCTTCTTTGCTTTTTTGTTTCAACCTGTGAACTGAACAACTTGTCCTCTTTGTGCTGTGAAATGAAGTTTGTTTTTCATTTGGGTCTTCCTTTAAATGATTGTATCTGCGAGATTATGGCGTGGTTCCTTGTCTTGCATGCTAACTTTGGATGTGCGTGATTCCAAACGTTTGTTCCAGATTTTGCTTCAGTCAGTGTTATGGCTTTTATACTGCTGTTTGGGCATGGGGCTATGGTGCATGGTGGAACGCTACAATTCAGCTGTTACGTATGAAAACATCTGTAGGAGGCTCCCTTAGTTTAGGGCTAACAGAAGCTCAAATCTAAATTAGTTGTAAATTGACGAACATAGCGATAGGTTCATATATTGTGGACACCGATCAATCATGCTCAAAGAATTATGAAAGTTTAATTTTACATAAGGAGGCTTGAAACCTGATAAGTAGATACCTTTCGTCGTACAAAGATATAAATGAAATGGAACCAGCATTAACGCTGCTAGTGGCTAACCAATGAATCTACGTACAGTTGATTGTTGAGGGTGAGTGAGTGACTACATTTCATCTTGGAGTTAATGTGATTTTTAAAAATTTACACTTATTATTCTTTATATATATATATATATATATATATTTCAAGCACAAGTATCTTCTTGGAGGAAGCTATTCTCTTGTTGGAATCAATCGTATTAAAGGTATTGTTAGTACCTAAATATAGATATCTCTCTCTAATATGGATTCAAACTTTAATTTATTACGAAGTTTGGATGCCTTGCAACCATGGTTTGCACAAAATGCCATCCGACACCAAGCCCAAATTTTCAAATCGTGTCCAGCTAAAAACCATGGTTTCAACCAGTGAAACATGGGTTCTACGAGAAGCAAAAATAGTTGCTTCTCTGATAAAAATTGGAACCATTCCCAGGGGGCAACGAATCATACCAATAATACCTTCTCATCTTTCTCTTCGCTGGCCGACTCCAATTTCGGCGAATCCTCACCCAGCTCGACTCTTCGGCCGGCTCATCCATGGGTCGCTTCGTCGTCGGCCCCTCTTCGCCTTCGTCACATCAGCTCACCTCTTCGCCGGCTCGCCTCTTCGTCGTCGATGG
>NW_021637456.1:0-29096 GCF_004799145.2 Neltuma alba
CCCATCAAATTAAAATTTCATACTATAGAAATTTAAATCTTATAGTTTAGCTACAGAAAACATTGCTGCCTGCGACCTACATTTCATGGCCACGTGTCAAGCTATAAGATCGTTATTCATGTCAACTCTGGGGACTCACATATCAATGCACCTTTTGGCCTTTGCAGACAGGATCACTTTTGTTTTGTTTTTGGCCAGATCGGATGTGATCACTTTAATTATACCCTTTGCTGACACATGATGATCGATGCCCCATTCTCTCTCAAAGAGAATCATTCACGTTACGTGGATACCCTACTCTTTATAATTACTCACCATCTGGATCATTCTTGTCCTTTTTTATAATTTTATTCAATTGCCGAATCGCCGAACTAATTTCCGCACTTTTATTTGGGGGGAAAAAATCTAGATTCTTGTAATAATTTAAAAAATCAAGTCACTAATTGCCATCAGATCCATTCGTATTGATCATGAAACAAGTGAAATATTACTTTCGATCCTCAATATAAGAGTTAGTTGACTAATTTGAATAGATTAAAAAAACTTGTTAAGTTAATTATTTGTAATAAATATGTGTTGTTTTTACTAAAATATTTTTGCTCATTAAGTGTATTGGTTAGAGTTATTATTATTACAATGACCGTCATGAAAAAATAGATAAATATGATAAACAAATAGATTGAGACCTTATATTTAGAACTAAAATAAAAATCAAACGAGTTTTTATATTAAAGACCACAACTTAATTTTTTTTTAATTAGATTGCGTGCAGTTCAATTTTCTTGAGGAGAAATTGGAATTAACGACTTATTGACAAATATATTTGACGAAAAAAATGCCTTAGAGATTGCAGAATATGAAAGAAAAGATGTAAAATAATAGGGGGAAATGTACAATATGGAAGATAAAGTGCAAATATTTGCCTAACTCTTTCTCTGTAATATATTTATTTAACAAGTCCTCAATTCCAATGTTGGACTAACCAACACAAATATACATAAAAAAATCACTTTTCCTTTTTTTTCAAATCTGTTTGTTACAGGATTTCTCTCTGTTTTTTTTAATCTAAAAATTTTGTGCTAATGATAAATTAAGATTGTGGACTTGAGGATAGGTGAAGACTGAAGCCACCGATAGGATGATTTATCACGTAGGTGGCATTAAAGTTGGAAGCAAGAAGAGGATACGAATGAAATTAACTTCTTTTATTATTTTGTTCAATTTTATGCACATGCATTTAATAATTAATTTTTTTTTTGTGTGAATGAAATTGGTTTCTTACTTACATCGTATATGCAACCTTAAAACAGAGCCATACAACGTAAGTTACAGATAGCGGTCATTGGATAAGCACTCACCAGTGACAACCACTAGACAACACCCCTCTCTACACTTCTCAATTGTCCTTTGTACACAAGAAAAGGAAGAAAACACACACACACACACACCTATGCTGTCTCAGCTAGAAGTTAAGGACCACCGGGTGGCGGGGCACATTTGTTCTTTTATTCAACGTGCATGTTATATTTTGTTTAAAGATATCCATTTTTCTTATATTTGATTGAATGCTGCCTCTCATATTAGGATATATAATTAATTTATGAAAATTAAATAAATTAATTGAGTCAATTATTTATTATAAAAAAATATACTCTTCCAATCCTTAATATAAGACCCATTTAACTAATTTGACCAGATTAAGAAAATTAGGTAAGTTAGTTAATTATAAGAAAAGTGACACATTTTTTCTAAAACACCATGATCATCTTTCTCAATACCTCTTTTCCCTCTTCTATTTAATTATGAAAAAAATTGATAAATATAATAAATATATTTTATATTTAAGACCAAAATCAACTCAAGAATTAGGTCATATATTAAGAATTGGAGGAGTATCATTTTTCTTACTATCTTTCATCTAATCATTTGAAATGAAAACTACCCATAAATGAAAATCTATTTTTTTTGCCAAGCGGTGTCACGTAATCATATTAATTATATCCAAGATATTGTTGGTCCCAGCGAGAAAACTCTTTTAACGTTTTTTTTTCCCCATATATGTATGTTAAGCGATGGTTCCCGTTCATCCACATTATGTGCATTGCTAGAGATTCTCTCGTGAGAGCCGGCCCATGAAATAAGGGCCTAACTTCTTTATGAGTCTGGGCCAAGCCCCATCGCTCCTTAACAACAAGGATAAACTTAATAAACTAGAATTTTAATTTTTTTTGGGGAAAAATTGAACTTTAAATTGATACATACGGTTAATCAATTAATCAACAGAACAGGTTTTTTTTTTGGTTGCACCGGAAAAGATTAATAAACTAAACAGTAAATCAACTAGAAAATTCATTGCACGTGTTTTTTCTTACAAAGTTTTCACTTCAGTGTGTGTTGAGTATTTGAAGGTTTTTTTTTTAAAGTAAATTTTTCTTAAATTTAAAATCACAGCAGTATTACCTTATTCTTTTAAAAGTGTTAATGATAAGCGTCACTATTTTAATAATCAATGTTAGTTTTTGATGATAAGGGGTAATATAGTTACGATTTTGACTCTTGAGACAAATTTGTTTTAAAAAAACTTTCAAATACCTATAACTCTTGAGTATAAACTTTTGAGATAAATTTATATTATACTCCTTATTTTTCACGTAATATTAAAAAAATTAAAAAAAAATGCACACGACTCGAAAAGCGTACAAGAAATTCTATAATCACGCAGCTTTAAATTTCTTTTTTTTTTCTTTTTGCCATCACCGAGTATTTAATTTTATGCGCATGTATCTGTTTTGACCCGGCGTCAAGTGGACAGAACAGACCATAAAGAATAAAAAAACGAATAATGAGATGGACAACTCCAGTGGATTCAAACCTCTTGACCCACACAGGCGTCGTCTTGGTCAATCATACTCAAATGGGGTTCAATTCAGCCAATTGGTTTGATCAACAAGTTGGTCATAAATCATGCTAGGCCTAATTAAATTCTTGGCGTTTAAACTTGTGTGATTTGACAAATAAACTATTCTGTTTGTGGTGTCAACTGATATGAATCAACAACAATCTAGCGGCTTGACTTTTGTTTCAAGCATTTATGTGTTTATCATATAAATCACTATCTGATAACTTGTCAAAAAAAAAAAGTGTAAAATGTTTATTTGAATTATGTTTTACTATAATTAATTAAGAAAGCTCCTCTTCCCCACCTAAAATTGAAATCAATGATGTGATATGTATGCTTTTTTCACGACGAAAATGAAACGAAAGTGAATAAATGAGTAGTAATTAATACTGCACTGCTTAATGTCATAGATAACTAATTTGAGAATAATAAAAAAATTAGTTAAGTTAGTTATTTATCATAAATATATGTTAATCTCTCCAAATTATCCCATCAATCATGCATATTGAATAATTGAAATTATCCTTTGGTGGAAATCATTTGCAATTAGTAGGAATATTTTAAAAAAAATAAGAGACAGAGTAAATTAAGGTATTATATTTAAAATCAAATCTAATCTTCTAATTAGCTCTTATGTTAAGACTAGAGGTAGTACGCATCCAATTCTTAATATAAGACCTAATTAATTAATTTGAGTAAACTAAAAATGTTAGTTAAATTATTTAATATGATACTCCTTCCAATTCAAAATATAAACTAAACTTTATTTATTTATATTTATCAAGAACTTAGTTAAAATTAGTTTAAAATAATAAATATGCAAAGCATATATTTTTTCTTTCCAAATATGCTCTTATTAATGAAGAGAATAAATAAAAGATACAATAAATGCATCAAAGAGGAAAAAGAATATATGTAGGACAAAATTTTAAAAAAAAAACCCATTAAATGTTTAGACAAAAGTGAATGTTGTCTTATAAAAAAAAAAACCCCTCCACCAAAATTTTGCTTATATTTTGAATAGGAGGGAGTATGTTTTTTTTTTCTAAAACGTGTCTTTTTTAATATCAACAAAGTTGATTTAAAAAAATTGATAAATATGTAAAATAAATCTTATCTTTATGATTAACATCAACTTTTCAATAGGCTCTAAATTAAGCACAGGAGAAGTATCAAGTTTTAGGAGCTACCTGGTGATTATATTCTCTTCTACTACGGTCAGCTTGGGGATCGAATCGTAAATAATTTTTTTATTAAAAAAAAGAGCTAAACCGTACTCAATTTTTGGTGAAGGGTTCCTTTGGTTATAAAAAACAATTAGAATGCATTAATTAAAAAAACAATAAAAAGTATAACTATATACAAAAAGTAAAAGAGGGACAAGAGCTAAGAAATAAAATTAACCTAAGATCTAGAGAAAAAATTACTTGCATGCTGGTAAAAGTAAAAAAGGAAAGAAAGTTAACAATATTCATGTAGATGATATGGGAAGAGTTTGCAATAGTTCTTACTCCAAGTAAGTATCTCTTATTAATGCAAAATATTTGTAACTTTTCTTTACTATTCACTGAGCAAAATGGTGACCTGCAAATCCAAACAAGGTTAGCACAAAATAAAAAATGCTAAAGAGATGATTTTGCCAAGAAGCTTTTTTCCACAAGAAATGTTGGATGGGTTAGCCTTGGCAACAAATTCGTGATTTGCATTTCAGTTATTTTTGAGGCTTGAATTTGTACATAATTATTGTCAATCTTTATTTGTTTGTGGAGATATTAACTTTTTGTAGCTTAGAGCTCTTTTTGACCGATGTTATAGTTTCACCATGCTCAACTCGAACTGCCAATTCAAAAAAGGATGAAACATTGTTGATCTCCTCAATGATAACATGCTGTGATGGTTTCCCTCCATTATGTAAAATGGCATTTTTATTCCTTTAAATGACACATCTTTATGCAAACTCTTAAGCATGGTTTTGAGCCAATTTTAGAACTTTACAAAAGAGAAGAATGGTAACTTGATATTAAGAACCAAATTGAACGAGTCAAATGACAAGAAATAAATAGATGTTCTAGAATCCCAGGAGCATTGCATGCAAAAAAAAAAAAAATTAGAGATATTGAGATGATGTTTGGTCAAAATATCACTTAAGAGAATTGCATCATTAAGGATCTTTCAGACTAATAATAAATTCTCCAAGGGAAGAGATATTGATCACAAAAATTTCCAAACTTGATCATTTGGATTAGAAGACATCATTTGTCTGCTAAGCCCGAATCCTTCCTTAACGAAGTAAGAACCCAAAGAGAGAAAACTCCAACACAAATTTTCAGGAATATTGGAATATGAAAAGGGTTAGAGATAATGAGATCAATTATCTGCACTTCATATAAATCTTCAACCAAGACCTTCCAAGGTCAGAAAACCAAGACCCTTTTTTCATGACATCGGGTTTTAATTGTTGGGCGAATACGATAATAGGTCTGCAACACATATTGCAGGCCTACATTGCATGGGGTCCAGGGTTCGTTGATAGCTAAGTAAAACAAACCTTAAATTGAAAAATTCAAGGCCACGTGAGAACCAGTTCACACCCAAAGGGGGAAACTGAAAACACGGACAAACAAACACGCCTTAAATTTCCCATCAAGTACGTTTTTTTTCTTGCCATCTTCCCATCAAGTACTTGACCTCAGATCAGTCCTCGGTTAATCCCCGCTCGGGTCGTGAGTTGTGCGCACTGATATTTCTTTTCTTTCTTTCCCCCTCGTAATCTAGGCTGACAGCCTGACTTACAAAACTTGATATTAAGGGGGTGTTTGGATAGAAACCAAACCATGGTTTCAGAAGTGCTTTTACGGATTACGAAGTAAATATGTGGAGGAGATTACCTCGTTTTGCGGAAAAGTGCTTCTGAAACCATGGTTTTGGGTTTCCCAAACACCCCCTAATAGTTTGAGACAATAACTTAGAAGTTAGTAATCTGGCTATGATTAAACTGAAGTTCGTCTAATTATATTAAAATAATATAATTATTTAAAATATACAAAACTATTAATATATAATTACCAAAAAAAATTATATTTAAACAAAACGTTAAATCACAAGTAAGTAAAATATTTATATATGAATTACATATAATTGAAAAAAATAGACTAATTAAAACACAATTTCTACATATTGTTATTTTTTTAAAAAAAGAAAACTCAAAATAATGTCCTTAATTTTAATGTATATTTCAATTATACTACCCCAAAACTCTTTTTTTTTTAAAAAAAATTTAATGGGTCAAATTTAATGGTAATTTTATTGTATCAATGACCTAACTGCAATTTCCTATATGATTAAATTATATTTTTACTATAAAAATTAGTTGACTAATTTAAATAGATTAAAAAATTTACATAGTTAATTATTGTAATAATTAGATGTTATCTTTCTTAAAATACTCTTATTAATTATGTATAGTCTAAAACTACTATTTAATTGAACGTTTAACATGTACAACTATTAGAATAATTATTTTAGAAAAATAATAAATATAAAAAATTTAAATTTTATATTTAAAATAAAATTAAAAATCAAATTAGTTTTTATATTACGTATGAGAAGAAGTAATTTACTGGATGTTAGATGATTATTTTGAACTAATTAAAAGTATTTTGATGTGATTAGAAAATTTGGATTTTCCACCGGCCGCCACCAGCATCTTCCACAAGAATATTGCGGATGGGTCCTGGGTCCCCGTGGTTGAGACTTCAGATTAAGGGGGTGTTTGGCAAAACCAAAACCAAGGTTTCAGAATCACTTTTCCGCAAAACGAGATAATCTCCTCCACATATTTACTTCGTAATCCGTAAAAGCACTTCTGAAACCATGATTTGGTTTCTATCCAAACACCCCCTAAGAAAGAAACCTCACGAAATCCTTTTGTGTGTTGGGTTTGACCATCGGAAATTCGGATTTAGGATCAACCGGGTTACCGGAGTCCTTTTAATTTTTTTTTTTCATTGTCGCAAAGGAATAATCTAATAATCGCCAAAATAATATATTTCTATTGCACAAGAAATGGGTGTGCAATGACAGTAAAACCCTTCCGATACTTTCCCGGCACCAGAGCCTTGGTCCTCTTTGCTTTTCCTCCTCCTTTCACTGGTCAACGACGAACGAATGCGAAAGCGAAACCTGTTGGGGAGAAGATGACAAATTATGAAGCCAGATAATAGATACACATATATGTACAAATACGCAAGGACGGATATGGGGTTTACGTCACAGTCCACCATTGCTTGCTTCGCCGGTCTTTCTCCCTCCCTCCCTCCCTCCCTCTCTCTATATTCCATGTGTGCGTTCTCTCTCTTCTTCATCCTTGTGTCGCACTTCCCTTGGAGCCCCACTTACTTATCTTTTTTAAATCCTCCCACGCTTAGCCGCCTTTCTTGTTGGCTCTCTCTTTCTCCCCCTCTCTTCCAGCTCATGATATTTTCCGCTTCAACCCATTTTCAACTATTTGGGCCCAGAAATAGCGTTCCTCAGATCTTTTTCATATCAGCTTTAATTCCTTGGTGTTGAGTGGGGATTTTGCTTGTTTTATCGTGTGAATTCGAGGTTTTGGTGAACTAGGTGTGGCTTGTTGTTGTGGAATTTGATAATTCTTGACGTGGTTTGGATTCCTAGCTGTGGTAGTTACTGGTTGCTTTGGGTTTTATTCTTTCCTGGTTCAATTGGGTGAATTGGGTGTTCAGGGGATAGCTTGAATTTTGGGGGGACTATGAAGAATTGAATTCACTGAGTGCGTTGAAGAACGTTGCTGTCTAGACAACGTCGCAGGCGTGAAATTCAATTATTAAGCTCTTTTATTATTCCATTATCAGAATTTCAATTGCGGGTTCCTCTATGCTCGTTGGGTTCCAGAGGGCTTTATTTGTTCTTGGCGGCCATTGCGAGAAATTAAAACCTCCTTTCGTGTGGCAATTCGCGGTTTTGTCTTCGATCGCCTGTTAATTAGTTGGGCTTATTTCCCTTGTTCAGTTTGGTGAATTGGCCTAAAAATTGGTTTCAGCTGACTATCTTTCTGATATCAACTTACTTACCTTATTCTTTTTTAATGTCATGAATATGTGAAACCGAAAGTTACTGGGGTTTGAAGTTTTAGCTGATAAAAATTCTTCAAGGCTTAAGTTTGGACTTTTCAACTCTTATATTCTTCCTGATCAGGAGTCTCCTGCTCATTCTGGGTAATTCTACGTATCAACAACCATATTGCTTCCTGGTTGTCAGCTGACAGAGAAATGCTTTTACTATTTATTAGTACTCTAAAGTGCAAAAGGATAACAATATCTAGTTAAGTATGGCTATCCCCGCATTATTCTTGACGCTATTGCTGCAACTGCCTAGCATTTTCGCGGCTGGTTCTTTCTTACAGTCAACTGATTGTGGTCCTAATTGGGTAGCTTACTCATATTCTCCTGGCGAGGAACTTTACTACATGAACGATAATATAGTGGACAGAGTTACCTTCTGCAAGACCCTCCAACTGTATATTGCCAATGGTTGTGATTTGAAGGACTACTTTGAAAGTGGCAACTGTGCCTTGGATGTTGTTACAGGTATGGATCAATAAGGGATATGTTTGACAGTTTGAGTATGGTCTGCGTTAGATTTCACAATTGGAAACAACTGTTCTTTAACATTTAACTTGGCTTTTATTATTTGCAGTTAATTTGCCTTCAAAGGCAGGAAGAAAACTTCTGCAGAAGGATTTAAACAATAATTCCACATCTCAATCCCGCCAAAATGTTTCCAAGAATGTGTCAGTGCCTCATGTTGGTATAGTAGCAGGTGGAGCTTTCTTAGTATGTTGTGCAGCTATCTGTCCTTGTATCTATGGGAGAAGACGAAAAGCCGCTACTCATGCTGATTTGACCAAGGACACGCATTCAGGTGAGTTGACATTTATGATTTTGGGGTGTACCAACGTGGACAATTTGATAGATATAGTTTGTTGTCGTTGTTGTTATAAGATTTCATTTTGCTTTATATATCTGTATATTTACTGTTTTAGATTGTTGCTCCTGTGATATTTGAATAACAAAATAATATACATTTTTGCTTTTGTAGTTGATTCGGCTTCCCCTTTGAAGTAAATGCTATGTCTGAAAAGGTGCCTGCGAGTCCACTTCGTGCGCCACCTAGTCCTTTAAGATTCTCATTGTCCCCAAAACTAACTAGAATTGGGTCACTACATCTTAACTTGAGTCAAATTGTAAGAGCTACGCATAATTTCTCAGATACTTTTCAAATAGGAGAAGGTGGTTTTGGAACTGTCTACAGGGCTCAGCTTGAGGATGGATTGGTTGTGGCTGTGAAACGTGCCAAAAGGGTAAGGAATAGCGCAGTATTAAATTACGATCTTGTAATCCATAGGGCCTCTGCTCTGTGCAGTAAAGTTCTAGGGCTCTGTTTTGCGAGTGAT
The DNA here is from genome assembly GCF_004799145.2 of Neltuma alba. Lineage (NCBI taxonomy): Eukaryota > Viridiplantae > Streptophyta > Magnoliopsida > Fabales > Fabaceae > Neltuma > Neltuma alba. The sequence continues at coordinate 9,372 of NW_021637456.1, forward strand.
ATTGGATTTCAATTATACTGCATTATGGACTTCGTTGTCCAATTTTAACCTCTGAATGTTGAATTCGGTAAAACCATCTTTTTAAGTCAGGCGTGCATGCAACTATTATGGGATCGCAATGAAAATATAAGGGAAATCATTTATCTAATTATAGTTGATTTGATGTGGAATGATCTCCAGTCTGGTTGGGGATGATTTTTTATTTGTTGTGAGGAGTCAGTGTTACCATGTCACCCAATGCTTTTTATATAAAGTCAGGTGCGAGTGTGAATCATTGTGCCCTTGTATTGCATGGTTCAAATAGGGGGGAAGTTAATGTAGTTTCATGGCTAACAATTGCACTCAGGCATTTCTAAAGCAGAATAGCTGAGGCACTGCATTTCATTATTGAATTTAAAGCCATTTGTTTTACAGCATTATTGACTTCCTCATCCTTTTCCAATAATAACCTTTGGATTGGAGTGGTTCAAACCATCTTCACTTCAAAGTTCTAGGAAGTGTACTATATCTAATTTCTCGCCATTTGATGCTTGAGTTTTTTATACTATCAATCATGGTCGTCAGGAAACTAACTTTGCATTTTAAACTTTGATGTTTGAAGTATCTCCTCTCTTTATGTTGACCATATTAAATTAATCGCATAGGAACTTTTTGAGGCTTTGAGAACTGAATTCAGCAGTGAGGTTGAAATCCTGGCCAAAATTGATCATCGAAACTTGGTGAAGCTACTAGGTTATATTGACAAAGGAAATGAACGCCTTCTTATTACTGAGTATGTGGCAAATGGTTCTCTTAGAGAACATTTGGATGGTAAGATCTTGCACCCTTTTTTTGTCCAATGATTATCTTTGGATATAGAAGCATTATAATATTCCCTTGATATTACTGGCAGGTCTACGTGGAAATATCCTAGATTTCAATCAGCGCCTTGAAATTGCTATTGATGTTGCTCATGGCCTGACCTATCTGCATACATATGCAGGTCAGAAAACCCTCCATTCTACTTTTTTTTTTTTAATCTTCTGTGTGTACAAGCCGAAGGCAAGAATTTTATCAGATGACTGGAGTATAAATGGGTGCAGTGAAGTGTTAAATCATAAATAATCACTTTAAGTATCACCATATGCTGTTTGTATATTGGAGAAGTGCTATCTATTGTCAGGATATTGTTCAAATCATGACTTTTGGTATCTTTCAGTGAATTTCCTCCTTTTCCCTTTTAGGTTTGCCTTCTCTGCATGCTGAAGATGTCTTAAGATTCCTGATTAATAGATGTTTTATTTACTTCTTTTTTTGGGCATTGTCATGGATTTTTTTTTTTGGGTGAATTTTATGGATGTTTTATGTTACTGATGATTATGTCATTTTGACATATCCATTCCAAAGGTTACTTGAGTCTTGGATGTTTATAAATCCGTCAATTTATGACTGACATTTTTCTTATCTGTGAACAGAAAAGCAGATTATCCATCGGGATGTGAAATCATCCAACATTCTTCTGACTGAAAGCATGAGAGCCAAAGTTGCTGATTTTGGATTTGCGAAGCTTGGTCCCACAAACTCTGATCAGACACACGTTTCAACCAAAGTAAAGGAACAGTTGGTTATTTGGACCCTGAGTACATGAAGACATACCAACTCACTCCCAAGAGTGATGTTTACTCATTTGGAATTTTGCTTCTAGAAATTGTGACAGGCCGCCGTCCAGTGGAGTTGAAGAAACCAGTTGAAGAGCGGATTACATTACGATGGGTAAACTGATGTCTTGTTCTTATTTTACATGAATTTCTCATTCTGTTTCTCTCAGTTTTTCTTTTAACCTAAAGTGCTTGTTGTCTGTTTCAACTTTGAAATACATCAGAAAAATGAAATAGTATTCTTGGCAGATGGGAATCATTGACATGGTTAGGTAGACTTCTTCAATTCAAAAGGATGCATCATTTGATGTGAAAATCAATCAATGGAAGAAATTCTTGACGAAAACATTATATGTGCATATTGGTAGAGACTTAAATAAACTACTACGAGAGTATCGTGGACACTGATATTACTTGTGAAATCTCTGGTTTTCCTAGTTTGGCCTGTTTCAACACTTTTTTTTTTTTTTTTTTTTAAAAAAGCTAACTTAGGTTTGCTTTTGGGCACTCAAGTTATGTGGTAGTGATCAATTTGCAGGCGTTCAGGAGGTTTGATGAAGGAAATGTGCTCGCATTGCTGGATCCTGCAATGAAGGAAAGAGTAAATACAGAGGTTGTCATGAAGATGATCGAGTTGGCAATTCAATGTGCAGCACCAGTTCGAGCAGATCGACCTGGCATGAAATCAGTGGTCCAGCAATTATGGACCATAAGAGCAGAATACCTCAAGGGTTCAAGGAGAGCATAGCCTCTGAAGTTAATTGGAGATTGATACTGTGAAAAAGTTAGATGCTGTTTACTTCTTTTCTTTTCTTCTTTGCTTTTTTGTTTCAACCTGTGAACTGAACAACTTGTCCTCTTTGTGCTGTGAAATGAAGTTTGTTTTTCATTTGGGTCTTCCTTTAAATGATTGTATCTGCGAGATTATGGCGTGGTTCCTTGTCTTGCATGCTAACTTTGGATGTGCGTGATTCCAAACGTTTGTTCCAGATTTTGCTTCAGTCAGTGTTATGGCTTTTATACTGCTGTTTGGGCATGGGGCTATGGTGCATGGTGGAACGCTACAATTCAGCTGTTACGTATGAAAACATCTGTAGGAGGCTCCCTTAGTTTAGGGCTAACAGAAGCTCAAATCTAAATTAGTTGTAAATTGACGAACATAGCGATAGGTTCATATATTGTGGACACCGATCAATCATGCTCAAAGAATTATGAAAGTTTAATTTTACATAAGGAGGCTTGAAACCTGATAAGTAGATACCTTTCGTCGTACAAAGATATAAATGAAATGGAACCAGCATTAACGCTGCTAGTGGCTAACCAATGAATCTACGTACAGTTGATTGTTGAGGGTGAGTGAGTGACTACATTTCATCTTGGAGTTAATGTGATTTTTAAAAATTTACACTTATTATTCTTTTATATATATATATATATATATATTTCAAGCACAAGTATCTTCTTGGAGGAAGCTATTCTCTTGTTGGAATCAATCGTATTAAAGGTATTGTTAGTACCTAAATATAGATATCTCTCTCTAATATGGATTCAAACTTTAATTTATTACGTTACCGTTTGGATGCACTTGCAAACCATGGTTTGCACAAAATGCCATCCAGACACCAAGCCCAAATTTTCAAATCGTGGTCCAGCTAAAACCATGGTTTCAACCAGTGAAACCATGGTTCTACGAGAAGCAAAAATAGTTGCTTCTCTGATAAAAATTGGGAACCATTCCCAGGGGGGCAACGATCATACCCAATAATACCTTCTCATCCTTCTCTTCGCTGGCCGACTCCAATTTCGGCGAATCCTCACCCAGCTCGACTCTTCGGCCGGCTCATCCATCGGGTCGCTTGTTCGTCGGCTCCCCTCTTCGCCTTCTCGTCACCATCAGCTCACCTCTTCGCCGGCTCGCCTCTTCGTCGTCGATGGTCTGAATTTCTACACCGGTGAGATCATCTTGGGCTCGTGAAAACAGGGGCTGGTTGTGTGTTTCTCGGCGTGCCAAAACCAGATCAAGCGTTGGGTTGTCCGATCCGTCCATCCTTCGTTTTGAAAGCTTCATTCTTCAGTTCGCCCGGTCAGGTCGCCGGTTAGCTCTCTATGGTTAGCTCAAGTTAGCTCTCTCCGATGGTATTAAAAATTTTGTTCAGTCATGCATTTTTCCCATTCGCAACCGGCATGTTGTTCAAATTTTGTTCGCCGTGTGGTTTTGGTTCGGTCCCTCCTCTGATTTTTGCACTGAATTCTGTTCGCCGTGTGGTTCTGATTCGATCCCTCCTCTTATTTTTGCACTGAATTTTGTTGGCCGTGTGGTTCTGGTTCGGTCCCTCCTCTGATTTTTGCACTGAATTTTGTTCGCCATGTAGCTCTCTCCTGTATTGAATTTGTTTAGAACCATGGCTATTATATTTGCACCGTGGTATGTTGATTTTTGGAATGATTTTGTAGTGTTCTAATATCCTCTTCGAATTGCAAGTTTCCTCCCACTTTCGTTTTTCAATTTGTTCAACCAGTTTTTTCCAAAACTGACCGGCATGTTATTCGAAGGCATGAGATAATTATTGCTTGCTTTGGTTTCATAGTAGTTTGATTTTATGAAACGAAGGGAGAACAGATCAGATGTTGGTAATTGATATTTGATAAATATTTTCCCGAAAAATTTCCCTGCGGATCGAAGTTGGACTCATCAATGTCTGGTTTTGGAGACAGGGGATGTATTTGGTGATATTTTTTTGGAGACGAGAAAGGCTATCAATTGAATTCTACTGGATATATAAATTTAATGCAAGTTATTTTTCCTCTTGTTGCCTGGCGTGGGATCCTTTTTTTTCTGTCCAGATTTTCCTCCCGGAGAAGAAGCCTGTGAAGTCGAACAATGTATTGGGAATTTTTTTCCTTGGATAGTACTTTAATTAAATTAATTATCATTATTTGTTAAGAGTTGATCTGATTTGGGACGAGATAAGAAATGTGTTGTCCTGTACTGTTGTATTAAGGATTTTGATAGACTTATGGCCAACTTTTGAGAGTGAGGAAAAATGGAATCACAACTCAAATCCATGTATATATTGAAGGAAGTGATTTGTATTTTGGTCAGAAGTTTATGCTGCTAGTTTTTTTTGTATTTTCGGTTGACAAATCTGATAAGAATATAATTTTAAACAAATATTATGAAAAGCTGATGCAACATGTTAATTTTTTAAAAACAATTATGTGCTTTATAATATTAGTGCGTTTATCATGAACATTTGTATTAATTACGCACATGAACGAATTTTTTAAAATATATTCGTAATACACAGTTATTTCAAAGGTTAAGTACAATATGATTTATGGTACATGATGGTTCAAATATGATTTTTCTTATTATTTTCTCATCCAATTGTCTTTCAACAAAAGTTAAGAAAAAGAAAAAGTATATATAATAATTTAGTTAGTTTTGATGTTTTAAAAGTTAGTATTTTGAAGCAAAAACAGATAATGAAATTTGAAATAGGAGGGAGGTGTATTTTTTCCAGCCATGTATTTTTTCGTGACAGCATAAGAGACGAACTTGTTAATTCAATACAACGATAGTAGTAATGTCTTATTTATTTCTTTTTATCATAAATTGTAATATGTAATTAAAAACAAAACCTATTACAAATGCTTTGTATCGATGTATCATCTTAATTATTATGACACTTCTTTATTTATATTTCTTTTATTAATATTATACCTTATATTCTCAAGCTAATTATTACTTACTTTAATAATTAATAAATTGTTTTAAGACGTGTTTATTCTATTTTATCAAACAATATCATCACATTTTATATTTATAATCTTCATGAAAATACATGATTTTCTGTTTGCAACAAAATAATTCATCTTCTCTAAAAATATTTTTACTCTTATATTTTATGATATATATATATATATGTGTGGTGACAATTAATTAATTAATTGTATTAAACATCAGAGGTTATTATACATGTAGTATATTATTACAAAAAGTAGTTGTGAAAAATGTTATGGGATTTCACGTTTAAAATCTTTAAAGAAAATTAATATTTTTCTGTTAGCAAAAAAAATTCATTTTTCTATAAACATATTTAATATTATGTTTTATAAATATATATACACATATTAATTATGTATTAATTATATTATCTTATATATTATTAATTATGTTAGTAAAAAAATTTTCATTAACAATTTTATTTCTTCAAATCAAAATATATCATAAAATCTATCCCTTATATAATTATCATATTAACTTATACCCTTTTTGATAATTTTCACATGTAAAAAGCATGGTTCGTAAAACCGGACCGGACCGGCCGGTTCAAACCGGAAACCGGTGAACCGGCCACTTGTCCGGTCTGGTTTAATGTTTAAACCGGAAGAAGAGCAACCCAGTATAACCCGGAGTGAATCGGCACAAACCGGCCTTGACTCGGATAAACCGGTGGGCTGGACGGGCTAGGCGGGTTATGATTTTTAATGCCTTTGCCGAGAGAAAGTAGAAGATGAAGGATAAAGAAGAAGTAGAAAAAGAATTTAGCACCCAAATCATGTTTATCTCCTCAAATAACAGCAAAAACCATCAAAAACTTCAATAAAATAAAGCAAAATAGAGAGAGCAGACGGCGGAGGATGGAGAAGAATGGGAGCTGATGAAAAACCGATAAATCTGAGGCTGAAGATGTAATGAAATCATAAGAGGAAATAACATTGTTGTTGAGATCTGAAAGCTCATATTCACTGTCGGAACATGGTGATAGAAGTCACGATAACGGAGCCAGAGACGGAGAAGCTGGTGAGGCATCGCAGTTTTCTTTCCTCTTTTTACCAGGCATTGGTGGTATACGAAGATGTGTTTTAATTTTTAAAGCAAACAGAGACTTTTCGATTTGTATTCCCCATATTTAAATAAAATAAAATTTAAACAAAGCCACAAAATCATGTACTGGTAGCTCAGACTAGATATGACCATACAAACCATTAAATGCTCTCGATAAACTCATCTATGGGATTTTTTTTTAATGGTACATGACTGTTTCGCCTCCCAATAGCCCCTTAATGCCCCTACTCTGCCTTTTTAAAAAGACAATTTGAAAGTATTATAATTAAATATAAATATCTTAATTAAATTATATTATTTAATTATGACCGGTCTGACTCCGAGTTGACTCCGGTTTAAACCACTAACCCTTGACCCAGTGACTTAACCGGTTCAGTGTCCGGTCCGGTTTTTAGTACCTTGGTAAAAAGTGCTTCTGGTAATAACTATCCAAACACTCTCACTTCTCAGAATCACTTTTTTCTCAAAATCTATTCTCCACAGAATCTATTCTCCAGAATCACTTTTTCAAACCACGGTTTGGTTTCATCCAAGCACACCCGTATGTGAAGGACTAATCTTTTCTGTTAGATTCAATTCTGTTGGTACTATTCATATAATTTTGAACCTACTAAATTCAGACTAAAATGAGTCAAAAAAAAAAAAAAAGCGGTTTTACGCGGGATGAGGTTGCTGCTTGTGATGGTTTGTTAAGAGACCATAATGTACTTCTGGCTTTGCTTTCTCTCATTATCTGGGCGTATGTTATGCTTTAGAAGCTGAAGCGTGGGGAATTTTTCATGGCCTTCGAATTGCTTGGTCCAAAGGTTTTAAAAGTCAGTCTTCCTTAAAATCCTTTAATCGAAGCTTTGTTCTCGGAATATTTGCTTTAGACATGTTTCTAGGATTATAATACTCCTCCGGTCCTTATTATAAGACCCCATTTGACTTTTTATTTGGTCCTAATTATAAGACCCCAATCCATTTTGTCTCTTATATTTATGCATTTTTTCCAAGATAATCCTTCTAATAATGATAATTTTAGCCAATATACTTAATTAGCAAGGATATTTTAGGAATGACAACACTTATTTATTATAAATAACCAACTTAACTTACTTCCTTAATCTCCTCAAATAAGTCAATTGGGTCTTATAATTAGGACCGGAGGAGTACTGTTTTTTTGCCATTTGTAGGATTATAATACTAATTCTCATGCTTAAGCTTGGCAAAATAATAATAATAATAATAATAATAATAATAATAATAATAGTAATAATAATAATAATAATGCTTATGCTTTAGCACACTATATTGCCCGTTCTTAATTTGATCATGATTTTACTAATGTCAACATAAGGAATCTTGTTCATATTGTTGTACTTGGAATCTATTCCCACATATTTGCTTAAGGGTGTGTTTGGCAAGCACCCCAAACCATGGTTTGGGAAAAATGTTAGCCAAACATCTTTAAAAAAATCAAAACCATGGTTTTGGGAAAAGCAGAAATTTTTTACTTTTGGAGAAGAAAGGGAGAGTGTGAGAGCTTATAGGATATGTATCTTGTTGTTTTTTTTATAAACATATTTTTTATAAACATATTTAATCTTATATCTTATAAGTATATATACATATTAATTATTTATTAATTATATTATCTTATATATTATTAATATATGTTAATAAAAAATATATTATTAACAATTTTATTCCTTCAAATTAAAATATATCATAAAATATATTTTTTCTATAATTATCATATTAATTTATACCAATTTGTATATATAAAAAGTACTTCTAATAACAACTATCCAAACACTCACACTTCTCAAAATCACTTTTTCACAAAATCTATTCTTCCCAAAATCTATTTTTTTCAGAATCTATTCTCCAGAAGCTATTCTCCAAACCATGGTTTGGTTTCATCCAAACACACTCTAATTTGTTTAGGGCACCCTCTTTTCCATTAAAAGAAAAAGTGACTAATAGGCTACTTCCCTCGAAGAAAGCCAGTGGAAAGTGACAGAGTAGTTAGCAAAGGCCGTGTGAGGAATGGTGTGCCAGAACAAAATACAATTGCGTTGCTTTATTCCCAAGAACATTATTATAATCTTAAAAAACAATGAGAATTTATTAAATACTCCATGCACTATACTATTGACTATATTAATTGATGAGATAAAACCATATTATGGAGGATAAGTAACCCAAACTTACACTTCTCCGGATCTTAAATATAATGCACATTTAAAAATTAGAAAAAATTTAGATCAAGTTGTTTATATTTGTTATATTAAATTCTTTGATCGCACATGATCATATGTCTTTTTTTTCCTTTTCTTTTCATGTAAATTTATAATTAAATACTACTACCTCTAGTTCTAATCATAAAACCTTGTTTGTAGGTTACGAATAAAGTCTTAGAATTAGGATCAGAGGTAGTATTAAATGCTATAATTTCTAATTTATAAGAGGGGTATTTTTAAAAAAAAGTGTCATAAATTATTTACATATTAATTGCAAATAATCAAATTATTTTTTTAAAAAGTTTTATACTTTTAGTTACTGTTTCATATTTATATTAGTTACTTAATCCTACGTGATTAAATGGAAGTATTGCTATTTCTTAACATTATAGGGAAGCTGTTTCTTCTTCGTCATGTTCCTTTTCACAAAGCGTTCAAGGAACCTTCCATAAAATACGTCGCCACACATGCACGACAAATTCTATATTTTTTGAGGTTGTTCGATACTATACCTTTCGTTTTCAGCCAACCCATTTTCTTCCCAACTTTCTCTGACTCACATTTCTTGCATCTTAATTATCACTTGATTGTGCTTCAGTATATTTCAAATTTATCCCCTAATTAAGGTATTTAAATGAAATTTTCTTTTCTTGCTCTTTTTTAAATAATACCTTCTATTCTCAATATAAGATCTAATTTATAATGTAATACTCCTCCGGTCCTAATTATAAGACCCAATTGACTTATTTGAGGAGATTAAGGAAGTAAGTTAAATTGGTTATTTATAATAAATAAGTGTTGTCATTCCTAAAATATCCTTACTAATTAAGTATATTGGCTAAAACTATCATTATTAGAAGGATTATCTTGGAAAAAAATGCATAAATATAAGAGACAAAATGGATTGGGTCTTATAATTAGGACCAAATAAAAAGTCAAATTGGGTCTTATAATAAGAACCAGAGGAGTACTAAATATAACAGTATCTAGTTTACAACGTTACAAATAGTATATTTCTTTTACAGCCTAGCACATGTAATTCCTCGTGTTCACTCTCGTCACGTGAACAGCATCACCCATTTTGAAGTTCAATCGCCAACCGCACATACTCATTCGGCTTTTTTTTTTAGCACATGCATTTCTTCCATCTTTTGTGTTGCTTCCAAACTGGATCCATTAATTGTTTTTCCCCAACCAATGAGATTGAGTCTAGCGAAAAGGATTAACCCCTCATAATATGACAAATCAAGATTCAAGTTCCAAATTACTTCCAATAAAATAATACTTACATTTAGTGTTCGACAGTACTTCGAATATAATCACTTTCAATAAAGTGATACTTACATTTAGTGCTCGACAATACCTCTAATAGAATTACTTCCAATAAGAGGATATCTAAACTTTAATTAAAAAAAAAAACATGTGTTTTTTCCCAAATAAGCAAATTCATCCGTTTCTTTTTAAAAGACAATGTTTTTTAATTAATCAGGAGAGAATGAGTAAAGGAGAATAGAATGTTTAATAAAAGGTATTTATGAAAAGATAAAACAGTTTTAAAGACAACAATTAGTTTTTATTGGTTTATGTAAAAAGAAACAAAGGCAAAAATGTGAGAGGGTTTTTTGGGCTAAAAATGAGAGAAAATATATCTAATATTATTCATAAGTTTGTATCAATTTATCATAATTCTCTAGATATCTAATATTATAAAGTAGGCGCATATATTTTGTTGAATACTTTTAATATAATTAAATCTGAATATTACAGTTATATTTTGTGTGTCAAAATCTGAATATTATAGTTCAAAAATTATTTGTACAAGAGAATATTGAGCCGGCCGCCCACACAAAGAAATTAAAGCATGAAAAGATGACTTCCGTAGGTGAGTTTGAGACAATAGATTTGCCCGCCTCAACAACTTTGATCGCAACGGCACCAACAACAACCTCCCAACACAGCGCTTACCACACCAATCTCCTTCCTCTTCCTACACTCATCGCAACCACTCTGCGTTCTCTCTCGTTCCTTCAACGCCTCCTCTCTCTCTCTCTCTCTCTCTCTCATCAAATCCACCGTTGTTAGGCACGCTTTCCACCAACCTCTTTGCTTCTTTCTCACGTTTATTCTCTCCCGAAGCCACGCGCATGGCGTTCCTTGTCGGCCTCGTGCTCGGAATCGTCGTCGGCGTTGCTCTCATCGTCGGATTCGCCCGTTATGAGAATGCTAGATCCAAGCTCCGGTCTGAGCTTGCTGAAACGATTGCCGCTTTGGCCCGGATGACCGTTGAAGATTCCAGGAAGATCTTGCCTCCTCAGTACTATCCTTCTTGGGTTGTCTTTTCTCAGAGGCAAAAGTTGAGCTCTCTGTCCCCTGTTTTTCTTGCTGACTGTTCTGCATTTGACGGTCTTTTGATCAATGGGAGCTGAGACTGACATTTCCGATATTTGTTTATTTATTTTTAATGTCTTCAGTTGACTTGGCTGAACTCACATCTAACTAAGATCTGGCCCTATGTTAACGAGGTAACTTCTGTGGCATTCAACATTCAGTTCCTGAACAATGTTGGATTTAGTATCTATAACTCTATGGATGTGACTAGCTTTTCGTAAATCGGGTTCTAGGCTGCTTCTGAGCTCATAAAGGCATCCGTGGAACCAATTCTCGAACAATATAGACCGGTGATTTTGGCCTCATTGAAATTTTCGAAGTTCACTCTAGGTACAGTAGCCCCACAGTTTACAGGTGAGCTCAACTTTGAGTCAAATGACTTTATGAGTTCAGTTAATCAGGCCTTCGTTAAGTGCCATTTACTGATGTCGTCTCCCGCTTTTGTGTAATTAAAATAATTAATGGACTACATTATCGTGATGGTATACATGCTTATTTGTTGATTCACGGCTTGCCACCTGGAAACGTGCTGTCATTTTTAGTTTTCTCTTTGTTCTTGTTAGGATTCTTTGCCGGATCCTCTTACCAATAGGTGTTTTAGATGTCATTGGAGAATCTAATGTTTTGAAGCCATTGATTAGGAGTATCTATAATAGAAGATGGAGGGAGCGGCGTCACAATGGAGTTGGAAATGAATTGGGATGGGAATCCAAGTATTGTACTTGATATTAAGACACTAATTGGTGTTGCACTGCCAGTACAGGTACTCATGAACTTCCTGAATCACCTCTGCTTTCTCATTTCGGCTATCTGATTAGAAATGGATTGATAAGGATTATGCCATGAAAGTTCTCTCTGTCGTTACCTGTAAGAAGTCCAAGATAACGAGGCCAAAGCTTGTCTTTTCCATTCCATCAGACTATAGTAACTTGTAAATTCAATTACGTCCGAAGTCTTATCCATTGAGTTTCAGAGCTGATCGCAAACCTGAGACTTACTGGTTCTTTTATTGTTTACATTTCAGTAATTAGATTCCAATCTAACATATTTATTAATATAAGTGAAATTTATAATTTGAAGCTTCGCATCTGTGGAATCAAAGGTTAATCATGGAGTGTATATCTTTTTTGCACTATTTAAAAACAATTGTCTGGTATTCTGCATTTTGGCATTTTCTGAAAGGTTTGTATCGTTGTTTGTTTTTGCTGATTCTTCTACTAATTCACTGCCAGGGGCATGCTTATGGGTAATGGCTTTCTAAATGTTAGATACCAGTCATTTGTGCTTAAGTAACGTATTGAACTGATGTGGTGATTAAATCGATCTTATAATCTCCGTCCAGGTAAAAGATATAGGATTCACAGGTGTTTTCCGGCTGATTTTTAAGCCACTTGTTGATGAATTTCCTGGCTTTGGAGCTGTTAGCTACTCTTTGAGGCAAAAGGTGCGGTATCCATGCATGGTCTATAATGATTCATTCTTTATCATATAAAACTTGGGTTTATATTTTTTCCGGATCCAACCATAAAATTTTAATAAAATGAACTTATAATTTTGTTGTAAGAACTGGCATAATTTTTGTATTAAACTTCTTTTTTTTTTTTCAGTTGAATTTAGTACATTTTTCCATCTATTGATTGATTTTGAGTTTCCCCAATATTGCATATAAATCGAATTGTCATATACTTGATGGAAGAAGTCAGAATGAAAGTTTTGCTTAGTGCCTAGAGATTATAGACGGTGACTGACATTGATTTGTCGATAGAAAGATATGGATGATTTAAAACATGCGTATGCACCGAAGATGGAAAGCTGCCCTGCCAGCAGCTAGAGAAACACGGTTTAAAGCTTGATGAAACATCAATTTGTTAATCAGTCGGTAGGTGGAGAGTGGATCAAATATATAATTATCCTTTGACAGTTCGTCGTATGAATTTAAGTTTAAAGTACTAATGAATATTCTATGTAAGCCAAGGTAGTGTTGAATCATCAAGAAATTTTTCTAAATCATGGACTTAGAGGTTGAGTCTGCTAATATCCGTCCCAATTCCCGTTTCCAGTAACTTTTAGCATATGCACATACTAGTGTAATGCATTTGATCACATTCAGAAAATTCCAACTTGCAGAAAAAATTGGATTTCACGTTGAAAGTTGTTGGTGGAGATATATCAGCAATCCCCGGCTTAGCCGATGCAATTGAGGTTTGAACTCGCATTGTCCATTACCTATATCGGATACCAGTGTGCAGCTTTGCATAGTTGTATATATACTTTGTTTCCTCATCTTCGCCAAATAAGAGGGAAGTTAAAAAGTACCGGGAGTAACTAACTGTCACCATCATGAAAAAACTTTTTGTAGCAAATGATTTATCAAGAAAATTATATAAGCTTAGCAGAAAAGCAAAAGAAGACCTAAATAGTAATTTGGTATTTATCGATGCATGAACAAATAATTAGTCTATCAAATTACTGCAGGGGTCAATTCGGGATGCTGTTGAAGATTCTATTACATGGCCTGTGAGAAAAGTTGTACCCATCCTGCCTGGAGATTACAGGTAGTCAAATACTTGGAGAAGGCAATCGTACTGTTAATCATTGCACATAATTAATCTTTCTATTGTTGCCAGCCTTTAACTAATTGAAACTGTTGGTCTTCGTGGGTAGAGAGAAATAATGTACGTAGTACATTAGAATTTTCATAAAATTCTAATTATTACTGCATTGTATCTGGTCCCGACAATTACACGACCTGTCAATTAGGCAGCTATGTCAGTTAAGGTGATTGTACACAGGATTACCTTTTTTTTTTTTTTTAAAAAAAGGCCCTAGTGGCAATAACACTCGCCTAAGTGGGAGATTGCGGATTTTATTCACTCACCCCCCCCGGGGGTATTTAAAAAAAAAAAATTGGTCGCTTGTCGTGAGATTCATTAATTATGGTCCCTGCCAATTAAATCATAGATTCACAATATAAAACACTGTTTTTTCTTGCTCAGTGATCTGGAGTTGAAGCCTGTGGGCATATTAGAAGTCAAGCTTGTGCAGGCTAAGGAGTTAACAAACAAAGACATTATTGGTAAATCAGACCCCTATGCTGTGCTGTATGTACGACCTTTGCGTGACAGAATGAAAACTAGCAAGACAATTGTAAGTCAATGTACTGCCCCCCCCCCCCCAATTTATTCTCAATTCAGAAAGAAATAACATTACTATTTTTTCCGTCCAGAACAATGATCTGAATCCAATTTGGAATGAACACTTCGAATTATTGTCGAAGATGAATCTACTCAGCACCTGGTGGTTAAAGTTTATGATTCTGAGGGCTTAATGGCATCTGAATTGATTGGTTGTGCGCACATACGGCTCAGTGAACTTGAGCCTGGTAAAGTAAAAGATGTGTGGTTGAAGCTGGTCAAGGATTTGGAGGTCCAAAGAGATAACAAAAATAGGGGTTCGGTAAGTAATCGTGTCCCACTTGGTTAAACAATGATAATTAGGGGCCTCTTTTCTTAGGAGACAGTCCAGATTTTTCTGTAAATTTTGGATCCAGTTACTTCTTTTCTTTTCCCCGATAAATATAACCCGTCCCAAGAGCCCCGTATATTGAGGTGTATACATATGATAGTACAAGTATTAAAACAACAACAATCATATGAAAATGTATACATGTTTACCCACGTCAAAAGTGTCGGACTCTGGGTTTAAGCGATAATGTTTGACATAAGTTATACACAAAGATGACTTCCCTTAAAGTATAGTTGCCTTAAAGGTTTCAAGTTTTTGTGGTCAATATGAATTTGTAATCATGTCTTTTCTTTGTCCCTAGGTATATTTATCATTTTATCTCTATAGATATAGATATATTTGACAGAATGAAATATATTTTCTTTTCAAATAATTGTTTCTCTTTGTGCTTAGGTACATTTGGAGCTTTTATACTATCCTTTTGGCATGGAGACTGTGTTTACCAACCCTTTTGTTCGCAATGATCCATTGACATCCTTAGAAAAGATTCTTAAAAGTTTAGCAAATGGAATAGAATGTACTGGAAACGGAAATGAAGTTACACAGAAGAAAAGGGACGTTATAATCAGAGGAGTCCTTTCTGTTACGGTGATATCTGGTGAAGACTTGCCTGCGGCAGATTTTACGGGGAAATCTGATCCTTATGCTGTTCTCATCATGAAGAAATCAGAAACAAAATGCAGAACCAGGGTAAGCAGCAAAACTAGTACTCCTTTACTGTGATAGACCAAAAACCTAGACTAGCATCTATTATGTTATTGTATTGAAAATCCTTAAGATGAGCCTGTAAATAGGACATGTGATCAATCTTTGTCTTCTTTCTTTAATCTTTTTGCCTCCTTTTATCCTGGGGTGTGTTAGAGGAATCCAGGAGTTCATCCGCTTTTGTCCATGTTCGATCCTCTTTCCACTTCCTGTTGCCTAAGTAGTTATTCCCAAGATATTATGAATTTACTGACCTTGGAAGCTGTTAAAATTTTCAGGTTGTGAATAACACCTTAAATCCAGTTTGGAATCAGACTTTTGACTTTGTTGTTGAGGATGGATTACATGATATGCTAATGGTTGAAATTTGGGACCATGATACATTTGGAAAGGTAAAAAAAAAAAAGATCATGCATCATATAGTTTGTTACAAAATTTAGTTGATCAGGTACTGAAATTTAAGAGATTCTTGAGCAAACTTCATCATTTGCAAATGACAAGTAGACCGAGGAAATATAAAAAGACGTGTCTATGCCATTTATTAACGAGTCTTCATTTCCGGTCTGATGCAAAAGAAATTTTCACGGGAGACTTGTAGCAGTGAGCGATATTAGGTGCTAGATTAAAACTTTTGGCTGGGTACAAGCATCCTAAGTTGTAGATTGCGAAGTTCTGATACAGTCGGAAAGGAGAGAAGCACAATGGATATGTGAATAGAGTTCGCTTCTTTTCCCGCCCTACCCCCCTTTCTTTTCTTTTTTTTCCTCCCCGTTTTTCTCCAAATTCGTAAGAACTATAATACTAAAAGATCCAGAGTCTGGTTGATTTCTAACGGGACTAAGTTCTGAGATTTCACTGACAGATTTGCCCGTGAATGATGCAGGATTATCTGGGAAGATGCATATTGACCCTTACGAGGGTCATATTGGAAGGGGAATACGAAGAATGTTATGAGCTGGATGGGGCTAAATCTGGATCTTTGAGAATGTTTCTCAAGTGGTTGCCCCAGCCGATTTATAGGGCTGATTCCTGAGTGTTCCTTGCCAAACCTTCACAATATCCGCACCCCTCGATTTATACAAATTTTGCTCTCTGTTATTTGTGAGAAAATCGAGCTAGTGATGTACATAATTGTTTCATTCGATTAGAATTCGAAACCACCTCTTTTCTAGCCGCTCGTATTTCTCATTTGCTGGCTCACTGCTTTCTTTCCCGCCCGTCAAGCTCTCGGTAGAAGCGTTAATTATCTTTTTGCTAAGGTTTTATATGGACGTGCAGAAAGGGACAGCAAGATAAAGGAAAGGGCGGAGAAAAAGGTGAAGAAAAACAGTGTAATTCTTGAAAATGTGGTAAGCTGTTGCTCTTTTGGATTTCTGTTTGCAGTCTTAAATATTTCTTACAAAATAATATTCTAAACTTGTTGAGACGAAAGATAAATGATTAGATAATTTCATAGATTGCTAATATATAGAGCGGGAATTGTTTAGTATTGATATATATTTTGATCATTTGAAATTTTGAACATCCAATTATTTGTAGGTCGTGACTAGTTTTTTGGTAAAAAAAAAAAATTGTAGGTCGTCAATCTTGTCATGCACATAAGGTAAAAAGATATTACACATAAATTCAGTAATAATTGTCGTGCATATTTGGAAATCTATTGGGCATGTTTTGTTTTGTTTTTTGTTTTTTTTCGCCAGCCAGTTGGACATGTTTTGACTAAGGCATATAAGCAGCCTGAATTAACTTTTTTAACAAGTTAGGGCATGTTTAGTTTTGCATTTGCTAAAACTGTAGTTTGAATATAGTTGTCTTGGCAAAAGGTTTTTAGCCTTGGATAAAACTGAGTTTATGAAAAATAAGATTGACTAAGAAGTATTCGGGTAAAATCAAAACTATGGTTTTAAAAATACTTTATGGTATACAAAATAAATATATAAAAGATTTTGTTTTGATTTGCAGAAAAATACTTATGAGAAGTGTTTTTAAGGTTATCCAAACACCCCTTAAAAACAGACACATGTCAGCTTCTTTACTAACAATAATTTCAGACTTAAAACATGATAGGGGGGAAAAAGGGAAAGTATTGTGAGATTTCAAGGAAGAAGTAAGAAGGATAATTAAAAAAAAATTCCTTTACGCATCATGAATCTTGTTATCATGAAATTTGTCATTCACTTATTATGAAACTCTTTGATAATTACATTCTTTACTAAAGACTCCATAGTAATTTCCCCAGGATAAAAAAATAAAAGCCGCAGGTCAATTTTCTTAAAAAAATTAATTATTTCAATTAGATTCTGCCACTTGTATTATTTTTTTCCATATGCATTTAACCCCAAATGCCAATATAGGCAAAATAGAACACACGGCAGAATCTGGTTGGAGCAATGCCATATAGATAATGATTCGATTCTAAGGAACCAGACTTGAACACTACTGCTAAACAAGGATTACAAAGCGTTATATTTTGAAATGCGGGCAAAATCAGTTCCTCAAGAAAAACCATAATTTACAAAACACAATATGATGGCGCAGGTTATGACTTACAAAAAAGAGAAGCCACTTAATAAGAAAATTTTACCATCATAAATTAGATCTTATTCTTCTCTCTTCCTCAACTCCAAATTTTCTACTCAGCAATTTCCCAAGGATAAAAGGAATGTTCCTTCTCTCCAAAATCCAGACATGAACACGGATAACTATTAGTTCTTAACGTGGAATACAAGGCATGCATTTAGGCTAAGACAACAAATCATTTTCGAAAACGAGCATTACGAACAACGGGAAACTGAAAGCCACGCATCTTGGAAAAGACAACATTTTTGTTCATTCCACAACGTCACCTGAGAGAAGATTTAGGCTCCTATAAATCGGAGGCAAGCCTTCCAAGAACACTGCTTACAAACTACTTCTTCAGTTTTCTTCTCCTCCTATTCTTTCCCTGCGTTCCCAGAAATTCAACCATGCAGCAGTTATCCTTAGCATGACCGCACATAAATGCAGATTAAGAAGAAATAAAACAAAACCACAATCTGATTGTTCCAAACACAATTATTCCACATATTGGGTGTTCTACAAAAAATAAAATAAGATAAGATAAAATAAAAAAATGCATTGATTGGATGCGAGTGCAAATTCTACACAATGGGACCATTTCGTGAGATACAGAAAACATTCTAAGCTCTTGAGTTATGAATATCTTGTCCACCAAATTAATCTATGAGCTAATTAACGAGGATCCGGTAGCAGAGGAATATTCAAGTTTTAACTTAAGGGATAATTAATGCGTCCAGAAGCAATGCTGGACTTTTAGCTTGCTACTCTGATCACCAAAGCACAAAAAGGTGAAGTGAAGTGAACTACCAATATTGATTATGCAGTATGAAAGAGTCAGTTGGCACTTTCTTGCCATCGTCATTACGATTCCAGTGGTACATAGCATGAGTCCTGTTCATTATCTCCAGAGTTGAGTGTCCAAAGCTGGCTTCCCGAAAGGCAGAATATTCTGGGTGTGGTTCTAAAATCTGGCACAACCAATGAAACATTTTAAGCATAGACATGCTATATCCAACAAGGATTTCACTTATGAAGAACTGTATAGAGACATACTCCTCCGACCCTTAATATAAGAACGAGTTGACTAATTTGAGTAGATTAAAAAAATTAGTTAAGTTAGTTATTTGTAATAAATAGATATTAACTTTCCTAAAATATCCTTGCTAATCAAGTGTATTAGTTAGAACTACAATTATCACAAGGATTACCTTAAAAAAAAAAAATAAATATGAGAGACAAAGTGGACTGGGATATTATATTTAAGACCAAAATAAAAGTATAAGGAGTTCTTATATAAAAAACTGATGGTAGTATATTATATGTTCATCAACTCCTAAGTAAAATGCTACCAACTTCCAGAATAAAGTAGCTCAAATTTACCTTGCAGCAAGACCTTCTTGATTTCCTCCATCTCCGACAGTTATGTACACAGGAGCTGCTTGTCAGGATAGGGTAGCGGTTTGCGCTTGTAATGTTGTAGTTTGATATTGGAGAAGCGGTACTGAAAACAAGATAGATGCATTCAACACATGAGAAGAAATATATTGTGCAGAAAACAAGTAGCCACGACAGCAAACCAAGGCTATTGGGAATTTTCCTTGTCAACCTCGCATCATTGTGACTAAAGCACCAAACAGGATAGTTTCCCTAACTAATAATTCTAAAGCAACATGCAACCTTTGCTACTTCAAGAACAGAGAAAAGAACAAGGTCAACAAACAAGGTTGAGAACCATACTGATCTTTCATAAGCATGGACATGGCCAGCAAAAACCACATCAACTTTGTAATGAATGAACCAGCTCTCAAATACTGCTCGCATGCTGTCACCCTCC